>NW_027105990.1:6925-7488 GCF_000696795.3 Halyomorpha halys
ATAAGTAAATAGAGGTAGTGTGACTATGAATTAATTTTATATTTATTAAAAATTTATAAAAGAATGTCTTGCAGCAGTCTGGGCTTCAGTCTTCGTGTTGAGGTTGGGTGATGTTCTACTTAAAATACACATAAAATTACTTGAAACATTGGAAGATCTTTAATTGAGCGTACGCAATATATAAATAAAAACTCCAAGAGTAATTAACCTATTTTATGTGAGCCAACGCATTAAATATCCCAAGGCAAATTGGCAAGGCTTCATCAGGGCTAAAAAATTTCAAATATCTAAAATAATATAACAAAGAAATAGAATAGAAAAAATATTAATAAAAAAAATAGATTTTTATGCTCAGATATTCAAAATATTTAAATTTACAATCCTAAAACTAAAAACACTTATTTCACATAAAAATGATCAAATAAATGTTATTCATCCACAAAATGAATTATTATATTAATAAAATCGTATAATGATCCTCCATTTTCAGAGAATTATTTATAAATAGTCATTATTTCTTAATTTATATTTCTAAATAAATTATGAATTTTTTGGTTCTTTTC
>NW_027105990.1:7538-8361 GCF_000696795.3 Halyomorpha halys
ATTAAAAATTTATAAAAGAATGTCTTGCAGCAGTCTGGGCTTCAGTCTTCGGGGTGAGGTTGGGTGATGTTCCACTTAAAATAGACATAAAATTACTTGAAACATTGGAAGATCTTGATTGAGCGTACGTAATATATAAATAAAAACTCCAAGAGTAATTAAACTATTTTATGTGAGCCAACGATTCATCCCAATTTTCAGGGCTTCATCAGAGCTAAAAAAGAAACAACTAACTAAAATAATATAACAAAGAAATAGAATAGAAAAAATATTAATAAAAAAATTAGATTTTTATGCTCAGATATTCAAAATATTTAAATTTACAATCCTAAAACTAAAAACACTTATTTCACATAAAAATGATCAAATAATGCTATTCATCCACAAAATGAATTATTATATCAATAAAATCGTATAATGATCCTACATTTTCAGAGAATTATTTATAAATAGTCATTATTTCTTAATTTAGATTTCTAAATAAATTATGACTTTTTTTTTTGTTCTTTTTAATAAGATATGTAAAATATCATTTTTATTTTTTAAAATTTAAATTATCTATTTTATTGAGATGCAATTTTTTTTTTAAATTCTGCTACCCGGTTAGACTGGATTAAAGATACAAATGTTTAAAAGTAGCCAATAGAGTAGTCCAAAACGTCACAAAAATGTGGAATATATTTTTAGATATAGAATAAAATTGTGAAAAGTTTTTGTTATTATGAATCTACTGTCATGGAACGGTGAAAATTAAGAACATGAAACACACATTACGTTATAACAACTTCTAACTAAAAAAAGAAAAAGAAATTAAAGATAAAAA
>NW_027105990.1:9805-11193 GCF_000696795.3 Halyomorpha halys
GAAGGGTAAATGTGATTTGGTGGGATTTATTGGAATTTATTTTAATCCTCCAGTTTTGGTACCATTCTTCGAGGGTGGTGATGTGGGACTGGAGGGATTGGGATACAATGGAAGGATCATTATTCACTGACAATAAGCATGTGTCATCGGCATACGTGGTGAGAATAGTGTTCGGATGGGTTGGGATGTCAGCTCTAAAAACTATATAAAGGATAGGACCAAGGATACTACCCTGAGGTAAACCAGCAGACTGAGGAAACAGGGATGAATAAGCGCTGTTGTTATTTACTTGAAATAACCTGTCTGAGAGATAAGAACGGGTAATGAGATAATATGTAGGGGGTAGGATCTTGTATAGCAGTCCTGGGTTGATTAAAGTTATGATGGAAAAAATGGTGTTGTGCGAAATTTGGAAATTTTTAATTGCGTTGAGGTTCGAGTAAGAATCACTACAGATCACAATGGAGGTGCCATTTACTTCATGTGCTAGCGATAACGACAAATAGATTGTATATAACTCGGAGGAAAGCACTGAGAATGTGGGGAGAAGTAGCGGATGGTCTCTGCAAGTAGAACTACTGAACAACCAACATGATTAAAGTATTGTGACCCATCAGTGTAGATACATGTACAGCCCCTGTATCAAGAAAGGAGACTTAAAAAACATTGCTTGAGTACTTCAGGAAGGTTAGATGATTTATCAATAGATTCTAAGGTAAAATCAAAATTGGCTATTTTGTTTATCCACGGAGGTAATGGATTGGGGAATGATAAAGATATGATTAAATACCATGGAATCAAATCCTAAAAGTTAGAAGGTGCTATAAATTACGGAATAAAGTTTCTATTTGTCAGTCATATGAGAATATGTGTGTTTTCCTTTTAACTTTTAAGCTATGCTCTCATTATATGTTTTTACTTTCATATACACAAACTTATATAAAACCATTTGATTTTATCTTTATTTTTTTAAATTTTCTCATTAGCGAAGGTAGGACATTTTTGCATCCATACAGTGAACAAAGAGTAACGTTTTCACGCGAATTTAACATTTTACAAATACATCTATCTGTAAGACAAATCGATCGAACGGTCAATATTATTTTAATGAAAGTTTAAGGGATGATAATAGGTAACGACCTAGAATTTAGTATATATGTTATCACCTAGAAGTTGGTATATAAGTTAGCAACTAGATGTTCGAATATACGTTAGCACCTCGATGTATCGAATCTGTTAAATTTAGTAAAATACCATCCTATATTTTTGCATTTGCATACACAAACATGTTTTTCCTTGGCACGCCATTTGAAAATAGTTCGTCCAATTTGGCTCAAAGTTGGAGTTTAGTACAAACTTGGTCTTGTATAAATTCCATCGACTACTTT
>NW_027105990.1:17032-18182 GCF_000696795.3 Halyomorpha halys
ATCAATATAATAATTCACAACGAATAGATTTGAAAGTAACCTAGAAAAAATTCAGTATTTAAAATAGGAACGAATGGACAAAGTGTTATAACTTGGAAATAGTTTTTCTTAACTAATAAGTATCCAAAATTCATTCGGATAAAAAAAATACTATATGTGATAGCATTAGTATTTTAAGAGGCTACATATTTATTTTTAGACGACTAGTGCGAGTGCCTATCCTTCTTATTCTAATTTTACCGTTTTAAAGGTGTTTTCCTGGTCATTTCTGGTAATCCGAGTGAGAGAGGATTATCTACAGGGTACCATCCTTTCTAGCGATGGTTGGGGGTAAGGTTTCTATTTTGAGGGACCGCCATAGAAATAAGTCTCCCTAGGCTGGATTTGAAGCGATGCCGTTGTAGTTCTCAGGTTGCAAAGACCAACACTTTAATTCCCTCAGCTACAGACGGCCACTTTTAATACATTAATAAAAGTATTAGTCGATGTATGAGGACATCACAATCTCTCAAGGAGGTCGTCATAAAACGAAAAATTAATAGTGGTATCTTTTCCTTCCTTTCCCGCTTCTAAAATTAATAATTAGACGTGAGCTTATAAGCACTGTTTGATTAATAAGTTTAGAGGTAGGCGTGAACATTTTTTTTTTTAACCGCGAAGTTAAACTTAATATTCCAAAGCCTGTTTAATTCAGGTATTTTCCGGAGTTCAAATTGGGAGATATCACCCAAATTAGTTGTTACATTATTATCGATGGAGTGGACAGTATTTGAAGTAAATTGCAATCATACTGAACAAATGAAATAAACCTTTATTCTCGTTTAATCTTTATGAAATAATTTGTTATATGATTAACCAAAATTGGTTACAACAGGTGTTATGTTGTAAAATTAAGATATATGTTTCATAAGGTTAGACATGATGAGGTTATACAAAACAATTCCAAAATACTTTTTTATTTATTGATAGATATTACAATCTGCCACACAGTTGTGAGTAATAGGTGATCTGAACCAATGATCTCATACATACTAAAAAAAATAAAATAAATAAATAAATATTCCTTAAAGAAATAAATGGAACAGTGTAGACCTGACATCGCTCCCTGACTGCAATATTCCTTCCGTAGTAATGAAAAGATTCCTTCTGG
>NW_027105990.1:20425-21117 GCF_000696795.3 Halyomorpha halys
TTTTTTTTTATTATTACAAAACATGATTTTAGGGCTGAAATGCGTAAGTATGAGTTGAAAGCTGCATAATATTTGTCTCTAAAAAATAAATCATTCTGACTAATGAAGCACTCCTTGCGTTTTTAAATCACAAAATTAATCTTGGCATTAGGTTCTTGCTTGTTTCTCTCCTTGCCTGTCTTCCTCTTCTCACTCCTTCTGCTTGGTGCTGGTGTGAATTATCTCACTCATTGTCTGTAGACACACACAAAAAAAAAGAATCATTTGATTCTGAACTCACTCTTCTCTTGTTTCAATTTTTGTAGCTTTGCTTGCTTGAGTTTCAGGTTAAGATCCCAGATGGTGGTTGCTTCTTATTAATGTTTATCATACTACAATATTTTAAAATGTTAAAATTACAAGGTCCTTTTCAATGCACTAACAAATTGCATCTGAGTACGTTATTTTGTACTCGCTAATCCTAAAGGGGGATAAAAAAAATACTATATGTAATAGCAGCAGTATTTTAAGAGGCTACATATTTATTTTTAGACGAGTAGTGCCAGTGTCTATCCTTCTTATTCTAATTTTACCGTTTTAAAGGCTTTTTTTCTGCCCCTATTAACGCTCAAATTAAAGCTAGCTTAATGTACTTAATGTAGTTCCTGACGTTTAATTTCGTAGTAGTAGTAGTTTTCATGATATTTGCTAAA
>NW_027105990.1:21747-22223 GCF_000696795.3 Halyomorpha halys
TTTTTATCAACCTAAAAATAATAAAATTGATGAAGGAACAAAAGAAAAGAAAGACGGATAAAATATAGGAAAACAAATTAAATGTAACATTTAACATACATAACTCCATTAGTGGGCTCCACTAAACCATCAACTTCCTCCAGAATCCAATCGTTACAGTCCAAAAACCTTAATGCTCCTTACTTTGTCACAAATAAAGTCATCCATCAGGACCTCAATATTCCATATGTTGCCGATTTGGCCAGAACCAGATACTGTTCCTTCCATAACAAACTTCTCAACCACCCAGATCCACTTGTTTCTAACCTGGCTTCTCCTTCATTACCTAGTAATCCTCCTAGGCGACTGAAAAGAAGATGGCCTCGAGATCTTCTCCTCTAAAAATGTTATTGGAGTTCTATCAGTGGGCAGATTCTCCACATGTTTGTATCATGACACTATGTCACTATGTCACCTACAGCAAATTTACTTGTTGT
>NW_027105991.1:0-337 GCF_000696795.3 Halyomorpha halys
GTTTGTTCTTTCTTATACATATACACTGCACTTGACTTGTTAATTTTTTTTTGTTGTCCAACAAGTTGGTAGGTAACACCCCTAGGTTTGCTGTTTGTCTACATGTAGGTATTAGCGTGAGTGGTCATTGTTCGGCAGTTGTTTATACAGGGGTATAAGGTAGTTATATTGTGGGTATATTGGAGTCCCCAATTTGAAGTTATTCAATATATATTTGTATAATATATATAATATTTATATAATATCATTTTGTATCTTTTTAGCCCTGATGAAGCCCTACAAAGTGGGGCGAAACGTCGGAAAATAAATAGTTGTAAACTATTTTTGTTTCTCCTTC
>NW_027105991.1:3062-3903 GCF_000696795.3 Halyomorpha halys
TTATCTCTTTTGTTCTATAGCCCTGATGAAGACCTGAAACTCAGGTCGAAACTTCGGCATAAAATAAATAAATATGGTTTTGTTTATTTATGTTGGTCAACTATCTACACCTCATTAATTATAATAGTAGTTTTGATGGACTCAACATGAATTAATTAATTGCATTCAGCGATTATCCTGGTATCCCAACCAAATGTTTTACATTGAAACATGTTGTAAACAATGACAACACATTTGCACAATGTTACTGATATTAATTACTAGTTCCTGTAACATTCATTGACTGTGAAATTTTTGCATATGGAAAGTTCCAACTACTTAAGTATTTAATTTAAATATATAATCTGTTTTAAAAATTCGCTATTGATTTATTGCATGTCACTTAGCTAAAATTGCTATACGGCCTTAAATTAGCTGTAATTAATCAAACTGTCACCGCCCTGATAGAGGTGTGCTGATAATGGATAGTTAACTCTAAGAGCAATATTAATCAGCCACATTCCCTGACATTCCCTCGCATTAGATCCTTGAGGTATTTATGGTGTAGTATTTGTTTGTTAGTAATAATTAGTTTTAACAGCATAATTAATTAATAATAAACTTTAATTATTATTTATTTGTATGCATAGTCATGACCTACAACGAACAAAAAGTGATTTAGAACAAATGATTTCTTTAACTAATAATAAAAAATCTATTTGGTTGTAAAGTTGGTAGCGTTTTTCAATATTTCAATTTAATCTTCTCTGCCCTGTTGAACAGATTCGATACTTAGGACTCCATCTTGACAAGAGACTTACTTGGAATCCACACACAAGACTGAAACGACAAGAAACTGCTC
>NW_027105992.1:0-658 GCF_000696795.3 Halyomorpha halys
CAGTAGGAGAAAAAAGTCAGTTATTTCACCCCAATTTTTGATAATTGAGGTAAAGATAGTCGACCGTAAATAAATAAGAGAAGATGGTCGCGGGTGGGGGTTGCGGTCAGCAGAAAAACACAAATAAACAAAAAAATATTTATTTATGCTGAAAAAAAAGTTTTTGATTATTTGTGTTTTTCTGCTGACCGCACCCCCCGACCATCTCCTCCGCCAATTTCAGATTACTTTAATAAATACTATCTACGATTACTAGTCAACATTGATGAATCTCCCAAGTAAAGTTAGAGGAAGTAAAAAATGTCGGTTGTTTAAAAACGTAAAAAAATAATATTTTACATTCGTAGCTCCATATCTTTAAAACTATCTACAACACTAGAAAACCTAATGGCTCATCACTTAGAGATGAGTAAATTGTTTAAAATATCAGCTCCTAATAGAACTATTTACGTTGAATAACAATAGATATCTAGCTTGTTAAAAAGCAATATTTTATAAAACATGTATTGAAAAATCAGTAGTATGTGAATCTATACCTCAGGAACCATGAGTGCACAGAGTACTATTACCACTCAAATTAAAGCTAGTTTAATGTTTCATAAAGTAGTTTATGACGTTTATCTTAATAAAACTAATAGTTTTCATGATATTTGAGAAA
>NW_027105992.1:2730-3183 GCF_000696795.3 Halyomorpha halys
CTATTCAATTTTCACTTATTTTTTGCTATTTAAAAAAGGCAATTTGTTTTCAGTAATCCTAAAAAGCATTCCGACTGTATTATCTTTTTCCTGAAGAGATAAGACATCTAGAAAAAAGAAGTATAAAACACCGAAGATGAGAAGAGTTTTTGGGCGCCAGACTATATAACCGCAAATTTTGATTTATCTTTAGTTATACGTTTATCGTTGCCCAGGCTCAGCGGAGAAGGGAGTGAGTTAAAGTAAAAAAAAAAATATAATCGCGAAAGGAAAAAAAACATAAAACAATAAAGAATTACTCCTTAGGCGCTACGTTATTTTTCCCCTTGGAAATAACGAAAACCCAGAAGCATTATGTCCACAATATAACTAAAATATACCCCTATATAAACAATTGTCGAATTATGACCACTGGCGAATACCTTTACATGTAGATAACAGAAAACTTAGGGG
>NW_027105993.1:0-631 GCF_000696795.3 Halyomorpha halys
AAATAATAATTATTTAAAAAAATAAAACAAATTAACCTAAAAATAACTGAAAAGATTTTGAAGTGAATAATAAAGCTGCAAATTTTCAATTAGTGAATTAATATAATAATGAGAATTAAACAAGAAATAATATACAGAATGTGATAAAATAAGTATCCAATAATATCTATTACTAAGCACACACATACATTGCTGAATCAAATTGTAATGTAACTAATAAATATTATTAATATATTATATAAATTATGTGGAGTTAAGTAAAAATACAGGCTGATATGGTCATTTGGTGAATCAAAATCATTGGTAATCATAAAAGTAAGTACCCAGTTAAACATTTCTTCTTTTAGTTTTCTTTTGTAGTTTATTTATGTGTTAGTTCTTCTCATAAGCGATTGAACAAATATGGTACCATGAGGTACATTTACCAAATTTATTGTTATAGGTAGCCCTTAATGGTTTTAATATTTTCAGTTCATCTTGTATTTTTATGTTTCGAAATGAATTAAATTTAAATTAAATCTTGTAACGCTGTAGTTTTTAGTGAAATTATAAAAACATGTTTTGATTTAATATCTCAAAAACGCAAATGAATGTAAGACGTATTCTTGCTTCGACCACTCGGGCCTGCAAG
>NW_027105993.1:3301-3666 GCF_000696795.3 Halyomorpha halys
TTTATTTATTTTTTAAGACATTTAAAAATCAAAATACCATTATACAACAAATATTTTAACTAAATTAAAACTTAAATCCTGTTTTTAAACTTCTAAATATAATACTCATTTTAAAATATTCTTGAAGTCCATACCCTCCTTAAGCCAGAAATTTCGAAATTCCATTTACTATAACGCTAACGCAAGTAATTTTATAAGGATCAGAGAGGAAGTTGGTTCAAAGCCGGGGTCGGGAAGGGATGGAGGACTTTGAAAGTCTTCCTTTTAAGGGATAGATAAAAGTTTCTGCATAGTCCCCTTCACTTAATTTCAGGACGCATTGCCTAAATTAATACTCACAATATATCCTTTATTCAATACTTTGA
>NW_027105993.1:6111-7570 GCF_000696795.3 Halyomorpha halys
AAATAACGCAGTTTGCTAACACTTACCAGGTATAACAAATCTCTAAACTTCATACTTTAAATATAAATAATCAGTTGTAATCCTGCAAGATTTTTTTTTCATGGAACGGCCAGGCGAATATTAACTTTTAGCTTCTCCCTTGTTTTTGTTTTCCGTTTCCTTCCATTTTCCCGCATTATCTCTGTGTGCCTTTGTTTTTTTCTTCTGACCACGCGACCCCTTTTTTTGAATTTATCTTTCTTTCAAGAATCTTGAGTTTCTTCAGTCTTTTCCTATATCTTTCTCCGTCCAGACAGTCCTGGGTTCTGTTTCATAATGAAAACTAATAGTATTAGCTAATAGTGTAGAAACTATTGTCGTAATAATACTAATAATTATTTTTTTCATGATAGGGATGATTATTGATGATATTACAGGAATTAAAAAATACTAAAGTACAAGTTACTATTCTACAAGTCTGTGTAATTGAATTAAGATAAATCTACAAGACTAATAGTATTAGTTTGTACTTTATTATGAAACAGGGCCCAGGTCGGTTATTCCTAGTCTTTCCGTTTCTTCCTTCATCTGTCTGACGTATCCTCCTGAACTTTTGTTTCCTCGAATTTTTCCGTTGTCGGATTAATCGGACCACAAGGTTTAATTGTAAATTAATAAATTGTAAGTTCCAAAGGTTTCTTTTTCTTTTCAGGAATTTATTCCTTTTTTCTACTTATTTATTCACTCTGTCGTCCGAACAACGTGTCTAGCATTTCTGTCCACTATCAATTTCTAAAATAAAAATATTTACAATTAATGGTCTTACAAGTAACATACAGTTACAATCAACAAACATTACATTGCATTTTAATCAAACATTTTTTACACATTTACATACAAATAATTTGATAGTTATATTAGAAGATGACAGTTGACCATATGATGTAGTTTATAGGAAGATAGTCCGGATGGAGGTCAATAAAGGTATCAAAATAGTAAAAGAAAACTATTTATTGTTAACCAACGTCTCGCCCCACTGTCAGATTGAATCAGAGCGGATAGCCCTGAAGTAGCCCTGCAAAGTGGGCCAAAACGTTGGTTAGCTATAAATAGTTTTCTTTTTCTATGTTGATACCTTTGTTGACCGCCACCCGAACTATCATTCTACAATTTAATATTTAACTATATATACATGCACCTCACTATAACCATTTACAAATCAAAAATGTTTTGAAATTAAGCCACATTTCCTAGTTATTTTTAATCTTTATTTTTTTTCTTTTGTATGCGTGCATCTATATTATTTATATCTATTTGTTTTATTCTATCCTTTAGTCGCTCTTTAGTTTTAATTCTCCTTTCTTTATATTAGATACAATGCTATATAATGTATACACAATGTATAATATTCTATATTTTAGTCTTTTTTATATTTTAAACTGTACTCTTATTTTTAAACAAGTTCACTCTACACTTGTTA
>NW_027105993.1:10291-11162 GCF_000696795.3 Halyomorpha halys
AAAAAAAATAATTTTTCGTTCGAAGCTCTATATCATAAAAAGTAGGAACAACACAAGAAAACCTAAGAGAAAGTCATTTGAAAAAGAGCAAATTTTCTAAAATATGAGCCCTAATAGAGTTATTTACGTTAAATAGTTTTCGAGATATAGCTTTTTAAAAAGCAACGTTTCGGAAAAATATTATATGGGACGTACTGAAAGATCAGTAGTTAGTTATTTATTTTGAAAAATTTATATCTCAAAAAATATTTGATGTACAGATGTCTATTAGCACTCAAATTAAAGCTAGTTTAATGAGCTATAAAGTAGTATAAGATCTTTATCTTCGTAGGAGTAATAGTTTACATGAAATTTGATAAAATAAGTTGATTTATAGTTGTTGGGACAAATTTTCATTCCCTAAATTCATATTCATATGTGAATATCATAAATACTACTACCTCTACGAAGATAAGTGTCATAAACTACTTCATAGTAAGTTGAATTACTTTTATTTTGGGTGCTGGCAGACCAGTACGTCTTCAGTTTTATCCAAACAGCTAAAAATTAACATTTTGTGACTTTATTTTGCCTAATGCTATAAAAACTACTGCTAGTACGAAGACAAACATTATGAACTACTTTATAGTACATTAAACTAGCTTTGATTTGAGTGCTAATAGACATCTCTATACGTTTCATAGTTCCTGCGATATGTCTTTCATAAAATAAATTCACTAACTACTGATTTTTCAGTATATTTTTTCTGAAATGTTGCTTTTTAAAAAGATATATCTCGGGACTATTGAAAGTAAATAGCTTTACTCTACTTTAAATTATGTTCTTCCAGGTCTGCTCTATAAACTTCGTCAATTCCTACCCCCTACATATT
>NW_027105993.1:11212-12090 GCF_000696795.3 Halyomorpha halys
GAATTCACAAGTTCATTATTATTAATTTATTCATTGTAAATTATTATTACAATTCATTCTTTTAAATTTTCATTTTAGCTTTTGTTAATTGAATTATTAGCTTTATTGCTAGGAATTATTTCATACTATACTGTTCTAGCTTATAAATCGTATCAGCCTTCATAAATCCTAGAGCGTCCTAATAATCAAAAGTCTAACTAAATCGAGTGAAGAATGCCAATTGAGATTACCATCAGATTTCCAAAACTCTGCAAGTAAGAAGTAAGCAGAGATGCCAAAATACGGATATTTAAATCCATGTTCCTCCCAGTCCTCCTGTATGGATCAGAAAGCTGGACAGCCCTCGACAAGCACGTAGGAAGGATATCGTCAGCAGAAATGAGAATCCTCCGAAGAATAGTTGTTTAGACCTGGAGAGACTGTGTCAGAAATGAAAGGATTCGGGGGGATCTGGATGTGAAATCAGTGCGAGACATAATGCAAGAGCGGCAACTGAAGTGGCATGGGTACGTCTGTAGAATGGACGACACCAGAAAAGCCAGGTGGCATTGGGAAGCAAGGTCGGAAGAAAACGGCCTCATGGCAGACCCAGGTGCATGTAGTCTGAGTACATTGGAAAACTAGGGGCAGCAAGAGGACGTACCATCCCGGAGATGAGAAGACTAGACAAGGACAGGGACCCTAGTGGACTAGATGGACTGAGACTACAACTTCAGCTTGACGGCACACAAGAAGAAGGAGAAGAAATTAATAAATACACATATTTGCAATTATCCTTTGATTTATAAAATCCTGCGCTGTTTCTCTATATAAAATAAAACAGTCCTAATAGAGATAGAACAAAAAGCTGTATTCGAACATTTAATGAAAAAAGTAGC
>NW_027105993.1:15130-15784 GCF_000696795.3 Halyomorpha halys
TGGACAAGCGATTAACCTGGAATCCTCACACAAGACTGAAAAGACAGGAAACTGCACGTCGATTTCGACTATTACAGCACTTACTAGACAAACGTTCTAAACTTCCAACACATTACAAAGACTGACTGTAATAAGGCCAATCTGGACATATCAAGTTGAGCTTTGGGGCTCCACTAAACCTTCGAATTCCTCTCGTATTCAATTCTTATAATCCAAAATCCTTCGTAAAATCCTCAATGCTCCTTACTTTGTCACAAATAAAATCATACATAAAGACCTATTTCTAAATGGCGGACCGAAACGTAGATTAGACAATGGTATCAGGATTATGTTATAGACAAACCAGAAGAATAGTGGTGGGAGCGCAGGTGTAAGAGTTAGCGGACAGAGAAAGAGAGAGAGAAAGAGAAAAAAGTCATGTTTTTTTAATGAATTACTTTATGGACATTGGTGCTGAGTCTTATACTAATGTGAAATTATCAGGTTGTTATTTGACTTAAACAAGGGGAAAGCTTTTGATGTTTAATAATTTCCTACCATAAACACAAAATTTAAGGATAGCTATTCTTACTTTTAAAACAATTCTCAGGCCACTGCTAATGTATGGCTGTGAAGTCTTCGGAGCGGCATCCTTTACGAAGAGGAAAAAATTAC
>NW_027105994.1:0-473 GCF_000696795.3 Halyomorpha halys
ATATTTAGTAATTACAGCATCATATGTCGAAGTTTCAGTAGATAGTCCGAACTTATTAAAAACAGCCAAACCTTCATCATCAATCAAGTTGAGTAAAATTACTATTTTACTTTATCTTCTTTTTTATCCTTTTCAGTTGCTAAAAGATAATATTCCAATTTTCTGTAATACTGCCCGAAAATGATATTATTATTAAATATAAAAAGATGGTCAGAGGGTTGCGGTCAAAAAATTAGAAATAGTTTTCAACTATTTAATGTCAGACGTTTTGCCCCACTTTGCAGGGCTTCATCAGGTCTGTTCAAAGCGATAGGTTAAACAGCTGTTTAACTGTTTTAACCTATCCCTTTGAACAGCCCTGATGAAACCCTGCAAAGTGGGGCGAAATGTCAAACAGTAAATAGTTAAAAACTATTTGTTCTTTTTTTACTACAACTCTGACCATCTTATATTTAAAGTTATACAGTCAGCTA
>NW_027105994.1:9798-10917 GCF_000696795.3 Halyomorpha halys
ATGGAATTAACATCTTGAATGAATATAGTACTTTTCAACTGATTTCCATAATTCAGAAAAGTACTTACATATTATCCCGTCTCAATAATATGTTCTGTTTTTTTAGGTTATAACTTATCATATTATTATTAATGGTTAAATTGTCACACAGCTGTCCATATCAGCTTGCTGAAGAGATAAAAAAAATCCAACAGACCATTTCCAATTCAGGACAAGCCCAAAATTCGCATAAATACATATCATTTTATGGCCTCAGGTCATAAATCCACAAGAGAACATGTGGTCGACAGGATAATATGTAAGTACATTCGAAACCCTATAAAACACCAATAGATTTATTTTAAAAAACAAAAAACATTTTATGCCATTGTTTTGAATTTAATACTAGCCTAAATGTTGTAAACAAATACAATTAACAAGATGATAATGGTTAACTATCTTAAAATTTTAAAAGGAACAAGAATGTACAAAATAATTATAAAGATAATTTCAATTAATAAAATGGTGTATTAAAATTGTAAAATCAATTTCTACAATATTATTATACCATTTTATAAAATAAATTTAATTTAAATTAAAAAATAATAAATTTTAACTAAATGTTTAATATTATATAAGTAAATGATTATGAAGGAAATGTGGTCAAGATGAAACAAAAAAAGAACTATTTTTGGTTTCTTCTTGACCGTTGTCCAGACCATCTCCTTCATATATGTTTAATAATGTTTTAGGACATTTATTGTGAAACATATAAAGCGTATACTCAAAAATATGATCATAACATTCCAAATTTTAATTAAAAATCTACAGCCACAACCACATGGACT
Source organism: Halyomorpha halys (assembly GCF_000696795.3). NCBI lineage: Eukaryota > Metazoa > Arthropoda > Insecta > Hemiptera > Pentatomidae > Halyomorpha > Halyomorpha halys. The sequence goes on from NW_027105994.1 coordinate 10,626, forward strand.
AATTAAAAAAATATTTATAAAACTAAAGATCCATAGCAACTTTTTTTTTAATTACTTTTAAATAATAAATATAAATAAGAAAACAAAATAATATTTTATTATAAAGAAATTCGAATTATAAAAGTTAATAACATTACCTGTAAATTCATGATTCATCATTAAATAAAAAAAAAAAAAAAAAAAAAAAAAAAAAAAATTGTTTTAAACTAAGAAAATATAAAACTGACACAATTGTTTACAAATTTTTCATTTACTTTTCTTCTGTTTTTCAGATTTCGTACTGTCTTTGAGC
>NW_027105994.1:10967-13566 GCF_000696795.3 Halyomorpha halys
ATTACACTGAGGGTCAGGAATCCCTCCCTTACTTCGATCCAATTGGATCTTTTTTGAATTATCCCTCTTTCCACTAGTTATCCCATATGAATCCTATGCTTCTTATGAAGCTCAATAATTCTTTTGGGTTTGTTCTAGAAATGTCTTCAGGTTCCATTCTGTTCTGTCCCAAATATTGCAGTCTTCGGAAGGCAAGGGCTTCACATTCACAGAATGTGCTGTGCTATTTCTTCGTCTTCCATACAAAACATAGACAACAGGTGGAATCTTCCTTCAGCCTCATCTTCTTAAGATGATATTTTAAGGAGCATTGGCCCGTGAGAAGTCCTGTTATCGATCTCAGTTCATTTCTAGTATGGTTAAGGTAAAATTTTGCTTCACGACTGGTGTCAATTTGTTTCCTCCTTAATGTTCCACCTTCCTGATTGCACTTCCAGACATGTTGCAATATGGCTCAGGGCCAATAAGTATCTTTTCTGATCCCTTCCTTGCTAGGGTATCTGTTCTCTTGTTTCCTTCAATCCTCTCATGTCCTGGGGTCTACATCAAGGTCAGTTTATTGCCTCTGTCTAATTCCTTTAGTCCCTCCAGGCAATTCCAGACTAGCTGACTTTGTAGTATAGGACATTATTGCCTTTAAAGCAGTCTGGCTATCTGATATTTATATGTTTTTTTTCCTTTTGGATTGTTTTTAATGTTTTCTAATGCTATTATTTCTATTGTGTGTATTTCAATTTGAAAGACAGTTGGGTATATTCCAATTGGTAGGTCTTTTGCAATTTGTTCCTACAACCCCAGCCCCTGCTTTTCCTTCCTTAACTGATCCATTGGTATACCAGACCAATGTGCCCTTCTCAAATTTAGGGCCTCCTTTCCTCCACATCTCATTGTCTAGAATATATACTTTAAAGTTTTTTTCAAAATGAAAATCCCGATTCCCAAAAATGATCAACTCAGCGGGTGGTTTAAACTCCATCACTACCACACTTATTCATGTATTCACTTTCTTAAATAACTAGGATCACACCTGACACCATGTTGTATTTATGGTTAATAAGTGATAAGGATCTTTTATATACCTTTTAATTACATAGTAAGTTGTGAGAGACATAACAACAAAACATTGGTTTTATTCACCTTCGAGATTCCATCACTGTTAGTAACAGTGTTATTAAAACTACAGAATCCTAACTCAATGGCTAAAGACACAAGAATGCTTTAAGCTGAAAGCCAAGGCTTTACTTGAAAAAAGAGGTTTGGCTGTGAAGATAGAGAACGTTTATACAGGCACATTTCCAAATCCACTATCATGCAAACAAGGCAGAGCTGTAACTCCTCCAGCAGATTGATAAAAAAAAAATCTGGCTATGAGTTAAAAGCAATAGCTCTGGAAACTGTAGCTCAAAAGTACCCTCCTCAGGATCGGCTTCATATTTACATGGACTGATCAGCTGAATCAACCATCAGAAATGCTATCAGAAATAAAGCAGGGGTTTAAGCAAGGCATTTCCAATTCAGCAGCAGGAAAGAAAGGTACAAACTTTGACGGGAAAGTTGCAGTTATCCTCATCGCCTTAAGAACATTGGCTAGCAGGCAAGACCAGAATGCTGTTTTCTCCATCAACTAGCATGCATGAAAGTCTAGCAAGTGCTGTTTTAGAATTTGAATCCCTACTCTTCGACCTGATACTCTGAGGCACTAATGTATTCCTACAGTGAATTCTGAGCCATTGCAGGACTTCCAGAAATAAAGAGGCAGATATTATTATCAGGCAAGGGGCAAAATTGCCACAACCAGTCCATTCAAAATCCTATTACATCCTAACTGAGATGCAGCTGACTTCCCAAGAAGAGATTCAGTAGCCTGCTTCCGACTGACAACACGCCAAGACTATCTGCACAATCATCCCCACAATTCTCTCAACATGATGACATAGTAATTGCTAGAAATAATTTGCTAAGTCACCTTAATGATCTAGAACAATACTTCACTAAATGGATAATTAGTCTGAATATCGTAAAATGTACTTCAAAAGTTTTTACTCTCAGACGCACATCAGAACCACCGGAAAAATGTGAAATGGAATCCTGCCAGTGAAACAGCAAGATATCTGGGAATTCACCTCAATCGTAACCTTACCTGGAATCATCATAACAATATCAAACTTACTCAAACCAGCGCAAGGTACACAATGCTATATCCTATACTAAATAAAAAATCTAAATTAAAACCAGAAACAACAGTTCTTATTTTTAAAACAATTCTCAGGCCACTGCTGATGTAGGGCTGTTCAGTCTGGTGAGCAGCATCCTTTACAAAAAGGAAAAATTACAATCATTTCAAAACAAAGTCCTAAGAATCACAGTGGGTGCTCCTTAGTTTATAAGAAATAACCAATTGCATCGGGAATCACAAATAGAGACAATAGAGGATTACATCAAAAAACGGTTCATGAAGTTCCACTCCCAGTTGCCGACAGTTAAAGGAGCAGTGACCTACAACTTGGGAAACCCAACCTCAACCCGACGACTGAAGCCCAGGCTGCTGCAGGACATTCTGTGCTAAGTCACCTTAATGATCTAGAACAATACTTCACTA
>NW_027105995.1:0-875 GCF_000696795.3 Halyomorpha halys
TCAGCAATATTAATTATCCCAAAAACTGGTAGAAAATTAAACTGTTTTCCATATAAACCTGTCAAAATACCTTTCAAAACATGGCTATACTTTTAACAGTTAAATATGCCATATCTTTATCAACGGCAGTTTATATAATACGACTTTAGATTCTATATATCTTGAAACGTTAAACTTCAAATTTTGAGGAAGGTTATATTTATTTTTTTCTTGTTTGATTATAAAAATAAATTGAATTAAAATTGAAATAAAAATAAATTGAAATTACACCAAACTAGTACTAAAAATGTAAATAACAGAATAAAACAAAAACAAAAGAAACTTTAATAAAAACGTATATATTTTGAAAATTCAAACAGAAAATAATGAATGGATTGATAAGAAGAAAGAAATTCTTCATGATTTCTGGATATAATGGAACTCCTAAAGAAGGAAGTTTTTGACGTACTTTTACGTAAATTCATCACGTCTATACCATCAAACCATTTGAACATTTTGATGATTTTTTTTTTATGACCCCCCTTTCCGGGTCATTTCTGACATACGGTTATCTAGAGGTGACCAACCTATTGTAACCACGGTGGGGGGGTCAAATTCCCTTTCGTGGGACAGCCACGAAATGAAAAATGTTTATCCCCCAGGCCGGATTCGAACCGGTGGCACCAACAGTTCTCATTCTGCGCCTCAACCACCTGAGCTACAAACGGCCCGAATTTTTACAACTGAGTACACCTTCAATTCCAGTAAATATTTAATACTGAGTTAAGTATCAATAAATATTTATAATACAACTTCAAGGCAACCCAAACAAACAATTGCTCATTAAGACCATTGTCTAAGAATGTCGGAAAGCTCCAAGAAAAGACCGAGAAGGA
>NW_027105995.1:3845-4178 GCF_000696795.3 Halyomorpha halys
AGTAGATATTCTCAGTTGAACACCTCATAAGTGGCGCCAAAAGCCGGAAACTCTCTTTTATTTTTTTCTCTTTCTTATGTTTGGAATTTTTTTTTATCTTCTTTCATTTTTTTATTTTTTTTATTTTACAATCTTGATGTGGCTACCAACCCAGTAGTGAGACCGGCGGTTTTGAATATACTATATAATTAATAAAGATAGACAAATAAACAAAGACAGTAAATAAATAAACAAAGACAAAAAAACTTCAAAATCTATAAAGAATAAGCATAAATTAATAAAGGGGCACCGAACTTCGGAAACACGGAAGATAAATTATTAAGATAAACGGAA
>NW_027105996.1:0-382 GCF_000696795.3 Halyomorpha halys
TAAGAATTTTTCTGATAGATAGATTTATTTATTGATAGATATTACAATCTGCCACGCAGTTGTTGCAATAGGTAATAGTGATGAATGATCTCATACATACTAAAATAAAAAAAAAATAAAAAAAAAAAAAAAAAAAAAAAAAAAAAACTCTTCTAAGATATATACAAACAAAAGAACAGACAAGATGAACATAACCAAACTACCTGTATGAAATATAAATAAATAAAATAACATAATGATAAAATAATAACATAATAAGAATTAAATTTGTCCTCTTTACCCATACCGTTTTAGCCTATCGGTATACAAATATATTTCCCTCAATAATGAACTGAAATTGAAAGGAAAATTAGTATGCACATATCAATTTATTCTTTAATTA
>NW_027105996.1:3104-4048 GCF_000696795.3 Halyomorpha halys
TTCTTTTCAGACGCCTCAGAGGATTATCAGGGATCGTTAAGGATGAAAGATTAAGAATTAATGGGTTAGGATGGTTAAGGAGTTTGGAATGAAAAGATGCATATCGGTTTTGGGCCAATTCTGCAACGAATGGGATGTTAAGGTCTTTGTGAATGAGTTTAATTGTAACGTAATAAGGAGCATCAAGGATTTTACGTAGGATTTTGGATTGTAAGGATTGGATCCGGGAGGAATTAGATGGTTTAGTAGAACCCCAGAGCTCAATTCCATGTGTCCAAATTGGTCTGATTATCGTAGTGTATACTAATTTTTGTAGTGAATGGGAAGTTTAGATCGTTTGTCAAGTAAGTGTTGTAGCAATCGGAATCTACGAGCAGTTTCTTGTCGTTTAAGTCTTGTGTGTGGATTCCAAGGAAGTCTCTTGTCAAGATGAAGTCCTAACTATCGAATCTGTTCAACAGGCGTTAGTGGAGTGTTTAGAAATGATACTGTAGGGCAGGAGGGTCGAGGTTTACGACGGAAAGTAAAGGTGATCTGATAGGATTTGTTGGAATTTATCTTAATCCTCCAATTACGACACCAATCTTCGAGGGCTGTGATAAGGGATTGGAGATTTTGGGATGGAATTGAAGGGTTATTATTAACAGCGAGTACACATGTGCCATCGGCATACGTGGTGAGAATAGTGTTAGGATTGGTTGGAATGTCAGCTATCAGGATTTATTTTGATTTTCCAGTTTTGACACAATTCTTCAATAGTTATGTGTGTCTAATGACAATTATTAAGTGAATAATATGTGTTTTCTTACCAAGAATGGAGTTAGGCCACTTTAAAAATCAACAACCAGATTTGTTATAAAATTTGAAGAAACCTAATCAATTCAACAAAATTTAAGATGCTTCGAATTAAAAAAAAATGAGGTGTAGATAGTTGACCGTAGATT
>NW_027105996.1:7249-7552 GCF_000696795.3 Halyomorpha halys
TACTGTTGTTGCACGAGGTTTAGATTCCAAGCTTGAAACGAGTAACTCAGGATTCCCAGTACTAAAATAATCCTAGAATTCCTAGAATCGAGGAAGGCCCAATAAGACCTACCTATTTATCAAGTTGCCTTCGAAATATAATCATGTCCCCATCTCTTGTTGGGGGCATGATTAAATCATAAAGTTTATTTCGTGTAGTGAGTAGTTAAAAATGACAAGTTGTCGAAATATTATCGAAGATATTACAAAAAATGTTTAGTATTATTGTTTTCCGCCATCATTTACTTTAGCTCATAATATTGT
>NW_027105997.1:0-560 GCF_000696795.3 Halyomorpha halys
TAAGCAATGTAAATCTTAGAGAAGGTCCCAATATTCTCATTGTCTAAAGGCCTCCACATAACCCTACCCACTACTGTGTGTAACAAGTTAGGAAGGTAACTTGAATTTACTTATAGAATTATTTGACAAGAAGTTAGAGCTCCGCTTAACCTTTTAATTCCTCTCGTATTCAATCCTTATAATCCTTCGTAAAATCCTCAATTCTCCTTAATTTGTCACAAATAAAATCATACATAAAGACCTTAATGTTCCAAATGTAACCGATCTAGCCCTAAGCAGACATCATCTCTTCTATTATAAACTCCCTAACCAGCCAAACGCAGTTTCTAACCATGCTTCCCCTTACGTTCTGACAATCCTTCAAGGCGCCGAAAAAGAAGATTGCCACGAGACCTACTATTGTAAAAAAATCATCAGAGTCCTACCAATGAGAAGTTTCTCTACACGCCTGTAAACTAAATTTACTGGATGTATATATGTAAATGTACAGTTGTGAATTTCAATAAAGATTTCTAAAAAAAAAAATTAGACAAGAAGTAATTAGAAAAGAATTTTTTTTT
>NW_027105997.1:3465-4221 GCF_000696795.3 Halyomorpha halys
ATTCTTGGACAGAATGCCAATAAATAACTTGTAGTCAATTAATCCTTGTAGTTGTTATTAATAGTAATGTGAGCGCCTACGGCACATGAAGGGTCGTGGGTTCAGTAATTTTTAGGTAAGCACTGTTTTTATAAAAATGGTTTAAATAAGAAAGTGATTTTTTCAAGATTACGCTGAACCAGATTTTTCTATAAATAAGGGTACACACTTTATAAGGCTGAGTGAAACTCAAGATGGCCCTAGAACCCTCAGGGTTGACTCACGGCTACAGCCTAAAAGAAAATAATTACGTCCCACAGCTGGGTTCTAACCCGTGCTCTTGGAGTTAGTAGTGTAGTGCCTTACCACTGTGCCACCGCACTCCCAGTTGCTCTCATGTCTTCACAAATTTTAGAATAATATACCTTTATTATAATAAAGAGTTTATTATATAGATAATGATGTAATAATTTATTTTTATATTTTCTTCCATCACACTACTATATAAATGTCCCTCTTCCTGATATAATAATCCTGTTTTTTTTTTTGTTTTTTCACACCGTTGCGAAGCGGGTACCACTTGGGACGAAAAGTCGAGAGATAGTGTAATAATATGTTGTTTTTTTTATTTTCATAGCTCACTTAAATGTCTTCTTCATTAGCTAATGCTTTTTTTTAAATAATTTATTTATTGTTATTTACAACTGTATACACATATATACAACAAGTAAATTTGCTGTAGGTGACATAGTGACATGACAAAAACATGTGGAGAAT
>NW_027105998.1:0-1487 GCF_000696795.3 Halyomorpha halys
TTTATTTATTGTTATTAACAACTGTATAAAAATATATACTACAAGTAAATTTGCTGTTAGTGATAAAATAACATGTGGAGAATCTAGCCATTGATAGACATCCAATCTATTTTTTAAATCCTTATTTTTTTTCTTTTTTCATTAGTGCTGATTTCCAAAATTTGTTGTGTAAAAATGTTTATACAATTGAAAATCTAGTTTTATTTCAACTGATTATTAACATTTTAATGTTATTTATTATATTTATAAATTACCTTTAAAATAGTACTTTGTTTCTTGTGCTCATCTATCTATCCAAACTTCAGTGCAATGAGCCCTGAATTATTATTACTTCAGGGATTTACTTAATTCTATTTCTTTTTTAATTTATTTCCCTAATAATTACTATTGTTTTAAAAATTATTTTTATTTATTATGTCCATATAATGCTGTCCAATTCTTTCTATATCAGTTTTAAAGTTAACAACTTGTATATTGTTATTTATGACAATGCTAGGAACGGTAACTGCTCCTTAACAACTTAAAAGTATGTAATTATTTTACTACATATTTTGTCAGTATGGTATATATACATACTTCTTAAAAATGTATAAATAGCTTCAGAACCAAAATAAGAAACTGACATACCTCCAACTGAGGTCGAGTTATAAATAGATCTGTTTCTACATCAGTGCTTCCTAAATCCAACTTCTCATCCTATCTCGATAGTTAATTAATCGATTTATTATCCAAGTCATACAATTAATCTCGAAAGATATTTTTATTTATTTTTATATTTTTTATTATACTCCATGAATTTATAATGGTTTTTCTTTGAAAAAAATGGAATGAACAAATCGAATTTTAACTATGACTTTAGCATGGTATTAGTAATTTATATTATGTACTGTTTGAAAAATTCTAATTCATAATTACTCGAGAAATCGTATTCTCATGGTCAAATTCAACTATCTTTTTGTACTGAAGTCTATTTTTTAAAAAATTAGAAAGTAGTATTGTATGTAGAAGTTTTGACTATAAAAATGTGAAATTTTATCTATACATAATTTTGTATGCTTACTTTTGAAAAGACTCCAAGTCAAAAAACCATTGTTTTGAGAAAAAGCTATTTTCATCTCACTAATTTGGTGCAAATTATTTTTCAAACTGTCATAGGACTGGTATTTTTTGTTTTCTTACGAACACAGTATTCAAAATAAGCGATTTAGATAGTCAAAATTATTTTAAAAATTAAAACTTATCCTTGGCTTTTTGTGCTGATCGAAAAGTCTCAAAATAAAATATTAATAATATTTTGGAACGAATTTTCTGTTTAAAAAAAAACAAACTTAATTTCAATCTTCATCATTACCTAAATAGTAGAAAATGGTTGTAATGAATGAATGAATAAATGAAATTTCTTACTAACACAGTATTCAAAATGACCAATTTAAATAGTCAAAATTATTTTTAAAAACTTATCCTATGCATTTAATACTTATCCTCCC
>NW_027105999.1:0-565 GCF_000696795.3 Halyomorpha halys
ATATCATAGAATATTGAATATTTTACGTGGAAGTGAATGCGTTCGCTTTTCCAGATCCAGATTTTTTTATCATAATTTTTCTCACCGATTTTCTTACTGACATTCTTTTGTAATAAAATGAAGACTGATGCTTGACACAAACATTTTTTAGTGGTTATTGCATTAGTACACATGATCACATGATCTCCCTAACAAATGATAAGCAACATTACTTTATAGTGTAAAAAAAGAAATGAATTGTCTTACCTTTGTATCTGAGAAATACGCTTACTCTACTGTAATAAAATAGACAAACAACATTTATTCAATAGAGAGTTTAGTAACGGAAACGACATCCGCTTTGACTAATTCTAGGCATACTTATGAACTGTATTATACAGCCAAGATAATTTCGCCAAGTTTCGGAGAGAAAAGCAGTACTCCAGGAGATATTTAAACTGTGACACTGATATTTCAAGCCGGTAAAGCTAATCAAGGGCTGTATAGTCGCTGCCTTCATTATTTGAGATGAGAATTCTAAAATTGCCTAAAATATGTGATAAAATGTGAAGTTTTGATGAAAATT
>NW_027105999.1:2092-3237 GCF_000696795.3 Halyomorpha halys
TATTCCCATTGCCCAACAGCCTGAAGTGTTTCTTGGCTCCCTCTTCATAGAAATATATAGATTGGAATTAAATACAATCTATAAGATGTTATCCATCATTTAACACCTAACCAGAATTTGTGAGTGATTTCGATCTCAAATTATTTAAATTAAGTGAAATATTCCAATGCATTAATATGCAAATCGTGTTGTAATGGCTAATGTATAGAAAGCTAAATCTAGATCAAATTTATTTTTTAAACAATACCACCCAAAATATTTCTTTTAAGCAATTTTTAGTACTACCTAATTCATAATAATTTTAAAGTCTTATTGGTATAAGCATTTCTAATATCTGACCGGAATTAATTCTCGTTCCATTAAGTATTTCTTCTCCTCACTCCCTGATTTTGAATTTGTTTTCAACGCAAAACCTATAGCAAGGCTAAGATGAAAGGAAGAATAATCCATTAAATTGCCGGATATGCTGGCCTTTTTTCGTGAAAACCCTTTTCTCTTAGTAGGCAGTTCCTGTTAATTTCCTTCTCATCTTTTCTTCATGAAAATAAATCTGGGGAAAGTGTGGAAATCGTAATGTTTCTTTTATAAGAGAAATGTATCCTGTATTTTTTATTATAATTTATTTATCAAGATTTTCTTTTTTCTTCCTTAAGTGCCCTTAAGAGTGGACGGGCCTTGATATTTAATATTAATCAAAATTATGTTTACGAAAATAAGAAAGACGATAGCGCGGGTGATGGTCGATGAAGGTAAACAAATAGCAGAAAAAAGACTATTTATTTCTTTCTTTTATTTTTTATTCTTTTCTTAACCGCTACCTGCTCAATCCACATGCAATTGTTTCCATACAAGTCAACTAATAATTTTCCAAAAATAGTCATTGTAAACAGTTATAGAAATTATATCTGTGAAAAGGAATTCAAGTATTAGGAGTCATAAAAATCAGAATGCATGTTAATAAATACATGTACATAAGCCTAATACATTGCCAAGTTGTGGTATGAAACAAATGATAAGATATTTTATTTAATAATTAATTTAAACTATGGCATTACTATTTAAACTATATATATATATATATATAGTTGTGGTATGAAACAAATGATAAGATATTTTATTTAATAATTAATTTAAACTATGGCATT
>NW_027106000.1:0-1222 GCF_000696795.3 Halyomorpha halys
ATTTAATGTGATTTACAACTGTACAAATAATAAATACAATAAGTAAATATGTTGTATGTTTCATATACACTTGAAAATCTTGGGAAGGAACCACACATGTACTTCAAACATTAATTTAAATTAGAAGGTCCCGTGGCCATCTTATTTTCAGACGCCTCGGAGGATTATCAGGGATAGTCAAGGATGAGAGATTAAGAATTAATGGGTTAGGATGGTTTCTCATATTTACTTTTCATTTTTAAGCTATCAGTTAGCGTATTATTTTTTTATATTCTTATCATTGTCTATTTCATATTTATATTATTTTATTTACTCTTTTATTTTATTCGTTTATTATTTTATTTTAGGTTAGGATGGTTTAGGAGTTTGGAATGAAAAGACGCATATCTGTTTTGGGCCAATTCTGCAACGAATGGGATCTTAAGATCTTTGTGAATGAGTTTATTTGTAACGTAATAAGGAGCATCAAGGATTTTACGTAGGATTTTGGATTCTAAGGATTGGACGCGGGAGGAATTTGATGGTTTGGTGGAGCCCCAGAGTTCAATTCCATATGTCCAAATTGGTCTGATTATCGTAGTGTATAATAATTTTTTTTAGTGAATGGGAAGTTTAGAGCGTTTGTCAAGTAAGTGTTGTAGCAATCGGAATCTACGAGCAGTTTCTTGTCGTTTCAGTCTTGTGTGTGGATTCCAAGTAAGTCTCTTGTCAAGATGGAGTCCTAAGTATCGAATCTGTTCAGCAGGCTCATCATTACTTTAAAAACTTCTACTACAACTGCGTTTTCATGTTCCATGGTTGTTATGAAAAATTATTACGGAAGCCTGAAAATATTTATTTGATTGACCGTGAGTTAATAAAAGGATAGTAAAAAAACTATTTGAGTTATTTTTGGATTATCTTCCTTTTATTTATCTAAGCATTCATCGAGGAGTTTTTATGTGACATCTCACGTGACAACAGTACTTTGTAGAGTTTAGACTGCAAAGTGAGGCGAAACCTTGGTTTAAAAAAATATTTTTCTTTTAATATTTTTATAACTTTATTGACCGCCACTCGGAGTACCTCCCTACAATCAACTTCATACGGTCAACTATCTTCTATACGAAAACATTGGTATAATTATAATTGTTAACGCCATAATATAATTACGTTGTAAATAATTGTAAATAGTATTTAGTTTTATAGTTTTAGTTATATAGTTTTATTAGTATTTAATTTA
>NW_027106001.1:0-360 GCF_000696795.3 Halyomorpha halys
TTCATATAATTAATATAATTTAGTACAAAATTATACACCCTTAGCTAAAGGAGAAATAATGATATTAAATGTTTTAACTAAGTTTTATAATACAACAAAAATACTTAGATTTGCTTATTTATTATATCATATAGTTAATATAATTTAGTATAAAATTATTCATCATTACCTGAAGGTGAAATAATGATAAAAAATGATTTAATTAAGTCTTAAAATATTACAAAAATACTTAGATCTGCTTATTTATTATATCATATAGTTAATATAATTTAGTACAAAATTATACCCCCTTAGTTAAAGGAGAAATAATGATATTAAATGATTTAATTAAGTTTTAAAATATTACTAAAATACTTAGAT
>NW_027106001.1:3330-4688 GCF_000696795.3 Halyomorpha halys
CGAGGTGACACCCTTTAGTTATCTGTTTCTTCATTAGCTACCATTAGTCCACGCTACGCCCACGGTGCAGGTGTTGTGTATAAGAGAGAGAGAGAGAAATACTTTATTTATCTATGCTTCCTAAATACATTAGGCTGCTATCTCACACAGCATACTTATCAATCTGTAATCGGACATATATAAATTACACATACATGGTATAATCAGAAAAAAACAGGTACAATAATAAGATATAATAAACAATTTTTCCCCCTACAGTTTCCTTTTACAATCAATTTAAATCTGTACAACAAATACAAATGTTTCAGTTCCTTCCTATTTTCTTTCTCATTTCTGCTCCTCCAATTTCACCATTTCACAGTTTTTTAATTCACCAGATCAACAAATTCGCTCTCCGGAATTCACCCTTCTAGATCCTCTTCAGTGACCCGCTAAACAAATTCACTATTAGACGGCAATGTGAGATCAGACCATCATTCATAGTCATAGCAGTAGATTAGTTTACCAAAAACAAACAAATAGATGCATTTTACGAGAATAAGACTAACACATAGATTAAAAGGAAAATATAATAAAAAACCGGTTACAGGAAACTCTTGAATGGATAAATAAGTTTTAAAAAACAATAGTAATAATAAAAATAAAATAAAATAATTTAATGAATAAATACGTTAAAACACACAAATAGAGAGGTCAACATATTATAATAAATAAATAAAACAAAGAATAATCTCCGAGCTAATTAATTCCCACGCAGGTGATGATCCCCAGAGAGTCCAAAATAATATTTTCCACCAAGATCGCAATATCCCCAATGCTAACACCTAGGCCTTCTAAGAAGCTCCTTGTTCTATCTGGTATTGTTCCGCGAGATCCAAACCAGAGGCCTCTCACGGTGAACTCTCTCTCTCCGAAGGTCTCGCGGAATTTTTCCTTAAGGAAAGGGTCGCATTTTTCATATATTTTCTTTTTTTCCCTTTCCACTCCACCTTCCTGTTCGAGGTCATTACTTTCAAATCTTACCGTCGCATCCATGACCATATCCGTGTCTCAGACTTTTGTAAACGCGACAATATCGGCATATCTCACGGATCCGTCTTTTCTTTCAAGGAACTTCATCAATTCTTCTTTGGCCCTGTGGTGCCGGCGTGTTATAAGGAGGGAGTTGTTGGAGCATTTTCCCAGGTCATGAGCAGGTGTTTCAGACTCCCTGCCGCATTTGCGACAAAGGGACCCAACTTCTCCTTGCTGTCCACTGGCTCTTGGGACTCCACGCAGGGGTGCGTAGTTGATATTAAGTTTCAGGGCGTTCGCCCATTCTGACCCCGAGAGTACCTGCTTGTCACATACATATCTAT
>NW_027106002.1:0-1321 GCF_000696795.3 Halyomorpha halys
ATATATACATATATAAGAAAATTGCTGTTGAATTATATGCATTGCAAGTGTAAATTATAACCAGTTGGTAGCAGAACTTCCACATTCTTATCAGGCTTGACGAAGCCTTTCAAAGTGACATTTCTTTCAATTTTCTGGTCCAATTATTACATAAGGTTGAATTAGCCGATAAGAAAGAAAGTATGTAAATTAAACGTAAACGGTTTTGATTAGGTGTAGCAAACAGTTTAGGAGACATTATTTTTTTATTATTTATTCGCTGCAAATTAGAACTGCTCTGAATAAATATATTTAATAAATATATATTACAACAATTAATTAAATATGAGTAAAGTTATATTACAACGGCATGATACAGTCTTAATCAGTATCCACCCATCCACCATAACATTTCTAGAATGGATGCCTCAAGGCTATCTTCATTTAAGACGCCTATGAGGATTATCAGGTATTGAGTTGAGGCAAGATAAATACATTTTGGTTTGGATAGTTCGGGAGTTAGAACAGGTTTGTAATGGAAGGATTGATATCTGCTTCTGGACAAACAGATGTTTTTAGTGGATCTCCAAAGGTCAACTCAAGTCAAGTCCAGATAGGCCTTATTATAGTTGGGCAAATGAGTCTTTTGTAATTAATTGGAAATTTGTCCGTTTGTGGAGTAAGTATTGTAATTTTGAGAATTGTCGAGCATTTTCTTGTCTTTCAGTCTTGTATAAGAATTCAAAGTCGTTTGTCCAGATGTAGTCCAAGGTAGCGGATCTGTTCGATACAAGTAAATGGAGTGTTATTGAAGTATAGTGACACTGTAGGACAGGACGTCATAGGTTTACGCAGAAGGGTAAAAAATAAATACATCTACATCATTAAGTTGTTATTTTGGTTTCAGACCTGAGATGGAATTTAGCAACAATTATCTTTTATGTTCTAAGGTTCATGAGCAAATTTATGTTCTCATCTTAGTGCATTGCGTGATCATTTAACAGGGTATACTAATTGGCTTTACTCATTATCTGTACGACATTTACGAGAGGCACCATAAAGCCTATAACAGTGGATCGAAATAACAATTAAAACGGCAATAAATGGAACGAAACATGTAGTAATCGTTAGTAAGTACCATTATATTATTTTTGATAACTTAGTTACTAATGAGACGTTGAGCAAGAGGACCGGACAAGGTGAGTTCGTGACATGTTCGGCCAAGGGATAAAGATATGTGCTCAGCGCGGGTTAGAAGACCATATGTGGTACTCCTACTAGTGTGATTTAAGCATTTTCTGCAGTGCCATTTAAATATGCGGAGAAAGAATTTTTTAAGTAT
>NW_027106002.1:4186-4489 GCF_000696795.3 Halyomorpha halys
TTACTTTGTCCAGTTTTAAAATTAAATAAATATATAATATTTTTTATAATTAAGTATATACTAAGCGGTAGCAGCGTGGCAACGCACCAGTCTACTGTCAGGAGTGCCGCAAGGGTATTATAAGAGTAATAATAGCACAAACAAATCAATAAAAAAAACAACTATACACAATGCATTCCAGTATTTACTTTGCAGTGTTTTTTCTTATTGTAATACGTAGCCAACCGCTATAAGGATAACTATATTGCAATTTTTTGAAGTTTGATAGTTAGCGGATCTGTTCGATACAAGTAAATGGAGTGT
>NW_027106003.1:0-1104 GCF_000696795.3 Halyomorpha halys
TTTTTTAAATCCCAAAATAATTACAACAAAAATTAATGAGCCAATTTCAGTAACTTCTATGGGGTTCTAGATGGTAAATCCGTTTACAGATGGGAAATTTATTATTCCGTATTCAAATGAGAAGAAAAGTAAATTTGCCCCGAAAGTGCTGCCATCTCTTGAAAAAAAATCTTACTAAAAATCGGTACATTTAGCCTTAAAGAGCTATAACAGAAGTACTAAGTATAATACATCAAAGTAGAAACACTTTCCTACTTAGCTAAAACAATAGAATAGAATAAAAGTCCCTTTCCACAATTTTTAATGAATATAATAGTGAAATATTACAAGTAATTAAAGAATACTGACTAAGTTATTATTATAAACAAAAGTTAATTCTCTGAAAAAAAAAAAAAAAACATTTCTTATAACTTTCTTATAGATAGTTCACCCTGGGACCACTAGGGGTGCTGCCCAACCCCTAAAGAGTCAAGGGTGCAGTACTTTGCAAGAATGTACTTTTACTAGGCCAACGGTTGTGCAACGAGGTGATTTGGTTAGAAACACAGTCGACAAATTGTCTGAGGCAAGAGCCAGGACGGACCTTGGAAGGGTCTTGGATTGACTTTTGGCTAAAGTAACGGAATATATAATTATATGCCACAGCCGCATTGGAATCCGGATATTTGGAGTTGATAATTGAATAAGTAGGTAAAATAACATAATTAAGGAAATTTAAAAAAAATGAAGTTATATAATGCAAAGAAGTATGAATATGTGAGTTATTAATAATTTAAAAATTAATATATGGACAGAAAAATAAAATTGAGAGAAAGAAAATATATATAACCATAATAATTGATAAAGAGGCAAAATATAAGTAAAGTTTAACAAAAGAAATTAATAGAAGAAAAAAAAAGTGAAAATAACAATAATAATATATGGTTAACGTAACTGATAACGTAGATAAGGAAAATTGAGTAAAGAAGGGGTGGTAAAATAAAGATAGGGAAAAAGAGAATAAAACGAATCTGTTAGTTTTTAGGGGAAACGTTACGAGTGGGTAAAAAATAAAAAGTAAAAAGTAGAAAATATTTAGAGGAAGAAAGCGTGTAAGAGGGTGAC
>NW_027106003.1:1154-8369 GCF_000696795.3 Halyomorpha halys
TATATAGTAGCATAGCACCTTACAACTGAGCCACCTCGTTCCAACATATATCATCTGCTGTTAACTTGTCAGGCAAGATAAAGAACACCATCAAAATAATAATAAAATACTTTATAAATAACATACTTTTGTGGCTTTTAATTTTTTACTTTATCGATAGGATATATACAGTTTCTCGTAATGAATAACCGTTGAACGCTCTTGGTTAATCAATCTAAGGAACGGATCAAATGTCAATGTAGCATTGTTAGGACTTTGACACAAAGCGGCAACCCTCCGGCTTGATTCTAACCTTACCACTTGAAGTAAAGTTCAAATTAATTAATAAGGCCAGATTCAGTCAGTTACAAGAGACTTTAAGCATATTAAGGCAGATTTTGACGTATTAGTTTAATCTGATTAAAATTAGAAAATAATAAAAACTTGTCAGAATATTTCAGTTAAATTACTACATATTTTCGCTTGTTTAATAATTTCTTATAACCAAATAAATTACTCGAATTAGCGAATTAGATAAAAACTAAAACTTTAAGATTTAATTTTATTATAAAATTAAATGTTATATAACACTGAAACATACTTCTTAAAAACTATAATATAACTGTAGTTATATTTATCAACTAATTTTATTTTTGGAATAGAAAGATCTGAAAAAATTGCCTTAAAAACTCTTGAAGATCCGTTTCGACTTTTTTTTTTATTATAAAAAATAAAATATAGCATAAGATCCAATTGAAATAAATAAATAATCGTGCTATTTTCTTTTATTAGTGAATCTTAAATTACTTAATTACAATCACAAATTTCAAATAACATATTATAATATAATTTTGTTTTAATTTATTACGAACAAAAAAAAAATCTCAAATAAAAAAAGATGCTGGATAATCCCGATTTCGGATATGCTGGATCGAAAGAAACGAAGTTCAATGGCAATTTAAAACAGGAGATCTATCCAAGAGATTCAATCCTGTTCGGATTCTAAACCTCTTCCTAGAAATTGATTGAAAAGTCCAATACAGAGGTTGATTCTTCGAAGCTCATTGGGAAACAATAAAAGGACTAAACCGATTGGCTTAGGTGCATTTCATTTTGAATTCCTTTATAAAGAATTAATTTATTTTCAATGAAGAAATTTTCACTTCGCGATTGTTTCTTGTATACCGTTTCTCAGTTTGGTTTGTGAAGTCAAATACATTATCAAGATTAGATGAAATCAAATGATTTTTTTTTTAGTTCTTTAGTTCTGGCTCTGGTTCCAGATCGCTCCTGTAATTGCACGGAGAAACTTCCATTCAGATCTCTCGATTCTGCCTTCTAGGATACATGTTAGAGATCAGGTATCGCAGCCGCATGTATATACATATACTGTGTTGCATGCATATAATGTTTTGTTATTATTATTAAATTAACAATGGCAGGTTTAATTAATTCTTATTTATATTTTTGTTTGATATTTAATAGGAATAAAATATCATAACATTAGCCAGGAAAATGTTCGACACAATACCAATAAAATAGCGTTTATGACAAGCGGATATATGATACCTTCATTGTATCCTATACCGCTGAATCTGACAAGCTGTCAGTTGAATATTTAATCATATTTGGATTCAGGTTATCGATATCCAAAACGTCTCGAAGCCTACTAGTTTTACCATGTACAAAAGCCACATGCTTCAATAATGTTTTAAATACATTTATATTCAATATCCTACTCACATCATCTAACACATAACCTCCAAAAAAAAAAATTCATTTGATTTCATCCAAACGTACATCTTGATGACTTCACAAACAAAACTGAGAAACGGTTTACAAGAAACGATCGAGAAGTGAAAATTTCTTCATTGAAAATAAATTAATTCTTTATAAAGGAATTCAAAATGAAACGCACCTAAGCCAATCGGTTTAGTCCTTTTATTGTTTTCCAATGAGCTTCGAAGAATCAACCTCTGTATTGGACTTTTCAATCAATTTCTAGGGAGAGGTTTAGAATTCGAACAGGATTGAATCTCTTGGATAGATCTCCTGTTTTTAATTGCTATTGAACTTCTTTTCTTTTGATCCAGCATATCCGAAATCGGGATTATCCAGCATCTTTTTTTATTTGAGAAATTTTTTTTTAGTTCGTAATAAATTAAAACAAAATTATATTATAATATGTTATTTGCAATTTGTGATTGTAATTAAGTAATTTAAAATTCACTAATAAAACAAAATAACACGTTTATTTATTTATTTCAATTGGATCTTATGCTAAATTTTATTTTTTATAATAAAAAAAAATTTCTCAAATAAAAAAAGATGCTGGATAATCCCGATTTCGGATATGGTGGATCGAAAGAAACGAAGTTCAATAGCAATTTAAAACATGAGATCTATCCAAGAGATTTTGAGAGTTTTTGAGGCAAGTTTTTCAAATCTTTCTATTCTAAAAATAAAAATTGTTGATAAATATAACGGGGGATAAATATAAAGAGATCTTCAAGAGTTTTTGAGGCAAGTTTTTCAAATCTTTCTATTCTAAAAATAAAAATAGTTGATAAATATAACACTGTTATGTTACGTTATAATTCTTAAAAATATTATTTTTTCACAAAAGCCAGCCCTAATAGAATAATTACAATTCTTGTGAAAATAGTAATATCGATTTTTATTAATTTTAACATAGCCAACATACTTGCTTTTGATGTTAATGAAAATCTAAAGCTTTTCCGTTGATTTTACTATAATTTTCATCCCTTTTAGTTATAATTTAATTTAAATTAAATGTTATTTTTTTTTCATCTTTCATAATATAACTGAGAATTGATTAAGTCTGTACTGGTTGCAGTACTTAGTAAGGAATTACTCTTACTAGACTAATAGTAGTGCAAGGTGATTTGGTCAGAACGAAGCTCGAGCACCAGATTTTTTCCCAATTAAAGGTATCCATTTTATGAGGCTGGGTGGATCCCAGAGGGCTCTCGAACCCACAGGGTTGACTCAGGACAACAGTAACGGAATAAATAATTATCTATCGCAGCCGAATACGATTCCGATCCTTGGAGTTAGTAGCACAGTACCTTACCACAGAGCTACTCCGCTCCCTTGGGAATGTAGTAATTAAATAATACAAAACTCTTATCTAATAAACAAATATCATTTCTACAGATCATATACCGGCAGGATGTTAGAAATCACTAAAAAGCTATTTGATATTGGAAACGCTACTTAGTGAGCAGATTACTTCCCAACTACATAAGAGAATAAAGTATATAATTAACAATCAATAAAATAAAAATATATAAGTATAAAGAAAAAATTAATAATTATTTGAATGACCAAAACTGGCAAGCATTGCAATATTATTATTTTAAGACCTCTATATACACCTATTTTCAAATCAAAGAATGTATTAATTTTTTTTTAATGTAATATTCTTTATGTATTATATTTTTATAAAATATAATATATGTCAGCCAGCGTTATACTTGAGTTTTATGAAGCATAAAAAACTCAGCAGATTGAATAAATTGCATACATTATATACGGTAAAATATATTTGTTAGAAGATGGTTGGGGGGTGGGGTGTGCGGTCAGAATATAATAAAATAAGTCACATCAAATTAGTTGTGTTATATTCTGACCGCACCCCCAACCATTTTCTCCTCATATATATTATCAACTATCTTCTCATCACTAGTAAAATATATTGTATTTTTTTTTTAACCTAAAATAAACAATTTATAAATATATATGCAAATAATGCATGACAGTACTTTTGAGTTAGCCTGAGAAAATATGAAGGGATTATAGCAGACCTATCTGCCAGCGTCGTTTGGAGTTGGCAAGACTAATTTATTTCTCTGTATGATTTACGTGGCAGTTTAATTCAAGAGCAACCGTATATTAAATTGAATCGTTCATAAACTGACAATTTATTTGCTTTGTTTTAGCATTATATTTTAGAGGACCTAAACCAACAGGCTTTCATGCATGTATGTATATATAAGGAAAAAATAGAGTAATGTCACAGTAAATTGCAAGTACTTGAAATAATGCTATACTGTTAGTACACTTATGAAGTAAATGGTGTTTTATTGTAATACTAGTGTTCATCAAACTTATAACAAATTTATAATTTATGATTTATTTATTTATTTATTATTATTATTATTAATATAACCAAATAATTTATGATTCAGGAAGAAAGAAGGTTTGAATGCTTTTTCTCAGATTTTTTTTTTTTAATATTTTACGTTTTCAACCACTAATATTAATAATGAAATTCAGAAATTTTCACCACTTTCAGGTTCCTATGACTATAAATAAAAAATAAATTATTGTTTAGATAGTGTTGATGTATGGGTGTGTAATTCTTTTGCTATCAAAAAATCACAAAATTCGTTGTTATGTTGGGAAACCACTATCCAAAATTAATTTTAAACACCACAGATTCATCAATAGGTGCAATTTAATTTTTTTGGAATAACACACATTAGGTTTTATTTTTTAAATTAAAAAAAAAAAGAGAAGAATTTTTCCCAGCAATTCTTTACTTCTCCTATTGAAATAATAACTACTATACAGACTCCTTAAATATATTTAAAATTACGTTACTGAAAGAGTTAAGAATGAAAATAAAACAAACAACAAATCCAAAAACATTGGGTACCTAAAAATAAATTTTTTGCTTGAAACTTATAACTCAAAAAAAAAAAAAAAAAAAAAGATTTTTATAACAATTGTTTATATTTTTCCTTGAAATGAAAGCAGTGAAATAATTAAAAGAAAATTTTATTTAATAGAGATCTTGGTCAAAATATATCTCGATTTAAATTGATTTGAAATTATAATAGTATCGAGTTCCATTGAAATAAAAGTAGAGTATAATAATAAAAAATTGCATTGAAACCGAAAGTTTAATTCAACATAGCTCTAGAACAAAATAGATCCAAATTATGTGTTTTTTTTTTAATTGTTTGGAATTACAATAGACAATAAATAATAATAAGTACAAAGAGTGAAAATGAAACAAACAATATTGGATTAAAAAATACTGGATAACTAAAAATTTATTTTTTTTATTTTATAAAAAAACTTTTTTTTTTAAACAATTTTTTATATTTTTACTTGAAATGAAAGCAGGCTGTAATAATAAAAAAAATTGAATTAAAAGAAAATTTGATTTAATACAGACCTTGGCCAAAATATGTTTTTTAGATTGTTGTGAAATTATAATAATATTGAATGCTTTAAATTAAAAAAAAAATGCCAATAAATAATACAAAGTTAAAAGACATAGAGAAAGAAAAAAATAGATTTTTTTTTTAACTAGAAAGATTACTGATTTTTTTTTTAAATTTTGTACATTTTTCCTTGAAATGAAAGTATAATGATAATATAAAAAATACATTAAAAGAAAATTTATTTTAATATAGATCTTCGCCAAAAAAGATCCCAATTATGTACATATATATTTAAACTGTGAAATAAAAATTGTATTGAATATTTTTAAACCAAACCATATAGATAATAAATAATGATATGTACAAAGTCATTTGGAGACAATAAAGAATTGTTCAACGATATATTGAATATACTTTGACCATTAAGATACTTAGTAATTATATTCATATAAATATTAATGAGATATAATTATTTGAATTGATCCTCGTTATGTGCCTATAAAACCGATTTAATAAAGAGATTAATCATATACTAAATTCTGCAGCCTTACCTGTCAGTAACATGTGACTGAAACTAAACTTGAGATATATGGGGATAGTATAAACACTCGCACGATAATTACAGTTAGCAATTAGTTTCGGTTAATTAGAGGTGAAGTTCGTGAACTTAGGCACTTGAAGAGGTTATGTAATTATTGCTTTATTTCGTTATTTGCATTAAATTAAAACAAATACTTGATGAAACGCATCCAAAGGAAATTAGAATACTAACATAAACTTTTTATATGTATATTTCATTTTATTATTTATTCTGTTTAATTTTATTAAATTCATAGAATTTAGATTTAAAAAATTATGTTCTTGGATTGAAATTATAAGATTTTAAAAATCACTATATATAAAAACTTTATGAATTTAAAATTAAAGCTTAAATTTTGTTCTGTACATTATTTGCTCTTAAAAAATTTAATGCTGATTCTATGACATTATATATAAATCAGTGTAGAAGAGACATTTTTGGAAAAAGTCGCTGATCCTAAGTTTAGAATTACATACAACATTGTATGATTTCCCTATGAAAATGAATTCGTTATAACGACCCTTTTACTACTCTCTACACTTCGAATTAAGTTTTCTTTTATAATTTTACATTTATATATATATTTTTTTTTAAATTTTATTTTGTAGAGAAGGTTGGCTTCAGTTT
Organism: Halyomorpha halys; assembly: GCF_000696795.3. Taxonomy (NCBI): domain Eukaryota; kingdom Metazoa; phylum Arthropoda; class Insecta; order Hemiptera; family Pentatomidae; genus Halyomorpha; species Halyomorpha halys. The sequence goes on from NW_027106003.1 coordinate 7,536, forward strand.
TTAAATACAGGCCTGGTAGGATCCATTAGACAAACAGATTCTAAGAAATGAATTGAAAACTTGTTGATTTAGGGAAACGGGTCTATTTTTCCTGGCTTTGATTTTTGTCGCAATATAAAAAAAAAATTATCCAATTAAAGAGTTGTATAAATCTAATTCTAAAAAAGATATTGCCGAATTTTATTAAACATATAAAATATAATAAACTATTAAAAAAAAAAGAAAATGAAGAGAACGAAACTGAATCAGTCATTTGTTACAGACGATTCGTTCTTTCTTTATTTTCTTTCTGAACACGAATTATTTTTTTCCAGGTTATGCAAAAATAATGTACAAAATAATGGAAAAATTTCTGTTACTATTATTATGAAAACTTCATCTCATAGTTACGAATATATTTTTTTCCTATAAAGAATTCATCAGTTTAACAAAAGATAACGAAGCTGTAATACATTCGGGAAAGACCGGTCTCGGCGTTGGAATCGGATGTCTGTGTTTTTCCTTTTTCTCCTATATTTATACATCAAATCCTTTCATATTTTGTATTTATCGATTGCTTATTATTACTAACAATGAGAACTGTTTATGTTTTTTAAATAAGTATAAATTAAGGAGTTAAGGCCACAGCCTGGTTGTCCTAGAGACACTCTTACACTATGCCCAGAATAAGCTAGGTTCTACGGATAATTAATTTGAAGATTTAAATATTCCTGAAAATAGACGAAACAATGAAGATATGAAATAATAGGGAGGGGGAATGAGGGGGGAGAGAGGGAGAGAGAGAGAGGGGGAGAGAGAGAGAGAGAGAGAGAGAGAGAGAGAGAGAGAGAGAGG
>NW_027106003.1:13230-31662 GCF_000696795.3 Halyomorpha halys
AATAATAATAATAATAATAATTATAAGTAAATAGAGGTAGTGTGACTATGAATTAATTTTAAATGCATTAAAAATTTATAAAAGAATATCCTGCTCAGAAGGTCACTGGTCCTTTAATAGTCGGCAACTGGGAGTGGAACTTCATGAACAGCTTTTTGATATAATCCTCTTTTGACTCCATTTGTAATTCGCGATGCAATTGGCTATTTCTTATGAACCAAGGAGCATTAACTGCGATCCTTAGGACTTTATATTGAAAGGATTGTAGTTTTTTTCTTTTTCGTGAAGGATGCCGCTCCCCAGACTTAACAGACGAACATCAGTAGTGGCCTGAGGATTATTTCAAATATAAGAATAGTTGTTTATGGTTTTAGTTTGAAGTTTCTGTTTAGGAAAGGATATAGCATTGCTAATCTCCAGTATTTCCTAGCTTCCTTTTTATTCTAAGTAATTAGTACTCAACGCACCTCCTATAGAACACTTGCAATTCAAATTCTCTGTTCAACCCGTTCTACCAGGTTCCGTTTATCTGACATCACGAAACCGCTTCGTTTGATAAATCGTTTTCTGTCCGAGCTGCATATATCTGGAACTCCATTCCCTCTAGCATACGTCATGTACCAACCCTTCTCTCGTTTAAATCCCTTATATTTAACTTCCTTTTCCTTCACCGATCTGACCCATTATTATAATAGTACATATATTTTGAAATTAATTTTTTGTTTTGTTTTTATTTAGTCAAATAGTATTTTAATTATTTTTCTCTCTGTATACAAGTTATAATTAAGTGTGGCCACACTGTTATATGGTCAATAAATGTAATTATAAAATTAAAATTGCCCTCGTTCTAGAGGGACCTAGTCCCAGAAAAATAAAATATTTTTCATTTCATTATGACAGAAAATATAATATTTCATATTTTCGAACAAAAATGAATTACTAAATTGAATTGACAATTTAATTACTAAAAAAAACAAAAAAAAAAAAAAAAACACGCGTTACTTTTGAGTTGAAATTCATCCTCCTCGCTTTTTTCAGAAGAAATAATTTATATTATTTACTGCCACAATATTTCGCAATAGTAATTTTTCAAATGAACCTTTCGGTTAGAAGATTGACAACTGACAAGTGGGACGAAACATTGGTTAACAATAAACACTTTTGATGCCTTAATTGACCTTCACCTGGACTATTCTCCTACAATCTACTTCACACGGTCAAATATCTTCTTCCACTTTAAATATGTTTTATTTGTGGTTTGAATATTTTTAGATCTGAACTCGATTATACCCCTTCTGAAAAAGGATTTTGTCACGAAAAATGATGTTAATAAAAAAAATAATTATAGCAAACATTTAGTCAACAGTGTTTTCAAATAGTTCGATATGTGCGTAGAGGCAAACTGTTACCGTTCACTCATGCTTTGTAGTTTTAAAAACAATTTCTCACTTTATGGACAAACGATTAGCCACTGGTTTGGGGGTAAATTTTTGACGTTTACAAAGTAAAAATCGACTGGAAAGTTTCAATATTAAGGCAAACATTTTGTCTATATGAATGAAAAAAAAAAGAAGTCAATGCTACTAACTAACAATAAATTAGAAATTAAGATTAACTAACAGTTAATTAATTAAGTTATTTGTGTTTTAATTTGACCACATCGCCCAACCATCTTCTCCTCGTATGTCATCCACGGTCAACTATCTCTCATGATTAAGATAAATTATAATGATGGTGCAATATTGACTTTAAATTTAAATCTGTTGAAATTATTTATGTATTAACTATGTATTTCTACAAGAATTAATTAACCGAGTTAAAATCTATAAAATCTTGTTTGGATCGTTTCAATCCGCCAATTTACCTCTACCAGAGTTCTGAAACATCCCACATTTTCAAATTGCATTTTTTAAAATTCCAGTAAGATTTTAAGAATTGAATTCGTCACTTTCTTATATAATTCATCACTCTTTCATTTGATACCTCATTCGTCAAAATCCATCGATTCTGAGAGCCGTCAAAAGGTATGGTTCCTTATGGACGGTCATAAATATCCATGTACATTTGAAATTTTAGGTATTTAATTGAAATTATGAATTGTAACTGTTTAGAAAATATAACATAATATTCAATATATTAAATTTTACATCATTATTCTCTCATTAGTTGCGTTTTTATTAAATTACCTTTATTTCAGTTTATGGTGTTTTTTTTTTGTAGTATTTTGTATTTTAGCTATATTTTTATATTCTGTAATTTGTATTATAACTACGTAAATTAAACCATTACTTTTATTCCTAGAAATAGTTTTAAAATTCTATATTGTTATATTATTAAGCTGTTACAACCTTCAAAATGTCTCAGTAATTAAGAGTGTCCTGAAAAATAGTTCATTTTATGTTATTTTGCCATCTTGTCTGACAACATTTGTTATAATTTGCCGAATAAATTAATAAATCTCGTGTACAATCAATAAAAAATTATTTTTTATAAATAGTTTAAGCCATGAGCTATCAACGACTTTAAGGTGTTGGAGCTAAGAATCTTAAATACGACCCAATTAAAAAAAGAAAATTGACTTCTAGATGAGATGTAGATAGGTGGGTAGAATGATAGGATAAGAGAGACTAAGACAATCCCAATCCCAATCCCTGGGATAGGATTCGGGAGCTACTTTATCCCTATAATTTCCTCTCCATCGATCCCAGGCATCCTGTGTTTTTTTTCCTAATGCCCTTCCATTAGCAACCATCTTCACCAATTTTATTGATCCTTAACCTTGAAGTTCGATCCCGATGTCTTCAACTTACCTTCCGTTCGAACTTAAATAAGGAATTTGTAATTGTAAATTAACTACAGGAAAAATTAAAAACAACCGTGATAGTTAATTTTCTGTCAAATTCTTTTAAATATTGGCACTTATCCATTATTTATTACAGTCAACGAAGACATTAATTATTTTTTTAAATTGAATAAAATTAATGGAAGATTTTTTATTAAAGTCGTATTTAAGCTCCCATAAAACTATTTTAATGAAGTTAATACTTATCTTATATTAAAAGCCACCTAATTTTACATCCATATACCAAGTTTAATCAAATTCGTTCGAACTGTCCTTGAGGAAATAAAAACAAAATATGAAAAATAGATCCTATTAAGTGGCACTTCTGGTAGGTCGATTTTATGGGAAAAGTTGGCGTCATAACCCAGGGATGCCTTAAATATGAAATTTCAGTTTCATACAACTTTTGGTTTTTGAACTAGACTGATTCAAGATTTGGACTAAAAGAATTTCCGTCGAAAATTCGAATTCGAAATTTTGAACGATCGCGATACTTTCCCTAGCTATAAATTCCATAATTAAGAAAGTAAATAAAAAAATTGCGAATATGATATCTATAATAAAAATATAAGCGATTAAACCTGAATAAATAATAACAAACTATTATTAAAAACAAATGCAAATATTATAGAGAAAAAAACTTACAGCATACTTATGACTAGCACATTTTTTTTCTTAATCATATTAACATAAATAAACAGTATAATATTTTTTTAATTATCATATTATAAAAATGTCTGCATTATGTACTAAAGTTATACATGATTTTCTTTACATTTGTTTAATTTTTCCATTATTTCAATTCAACACATTTTCTCTCCTTTTTTCCATCACACATAAAAGTAAATTTAAGTCAAAAGTATAAAAATCATATAAAAATTTAAAATATAGTTAAAAAAATATATACATACTTAAAAACAAACATAGTCTTCCCCACTTACAGTCTAATAATATAAAAAAAAACATTCTAACTCATGCATTCAAAGTTTAAAATAAAATAGATAAGTATATTAAGCTAAAAGTTAAAAATAATAAACATAAAATTGCTGAGTTATATAAATCAATATATATCAATTGCATAGATATATAAATATGAATACAAATAGATATCACAAAAAATGATGAAATATGAGAAATATCGATATAATTAAAACTGATTAAATAATAACTCTAAAATTAGTTTATCTATAGCATAAATACAACTTTAACAAACTATTTTTTTTTTTTTTTTTTTTTTTTTAGGCATTAGTAGTATCGATGGCAAATACATACATTTCACGGACCATAATTTTATATTAGATAATTATTATTATTATTCAGCGATCATTCTTAGTTCAATTGCCAGGAGAAATTTCAGATGAAGTTAATTTTATACATAACGAATCTAAAACTTGAAAGGCATGAATGAAGAACAAATAAGTTTGATAGGAAATCTAGATTAGGCCTGAGCGAGGTGAGGCTAAAGGAGAAATCAGTATTCAGGACTTGACTTATTCTTCATATCCCAGGGGCCCTTCATAAATCTTTCTTTGACTCTCTACCTTATTGAGGAAGTCAAATTAATAAAATTGACTTCGGAAAGATGGCTTTGTTGTTTTTCGAGGCATATCCATGATGGATGATCAAACAGGGGTCTAAAATACCCAGATATTTTAAGATCATATTCAATATTAAATATTACGCTCAAATATTATTTTTACATTTTTTTCCCGCCTTGTATTAGAATTTAATTTGCTTTATTGAATTTTATATTACGTCTATGAAAGTAAATACTCAGAAAAAAAGTAGATAGCTAATTTCAATAAATCTCTGTTTAATTCACAGTGATTATTAATTTTAATTTAATTTCAAAGAAAATATAATTTTAAACGCTATTATAAATGAAAAATTACTCATATAATGTTTGATTAACCGTTCCAGAGAGATCCTTTTTTTTTTTTTAATTTTTAGAGAAAAATCACAATGATAAAAAAAAATGATTAATTTATAATCTAAATATTTTCTTGAGACTGGTAATTCTTTAATAAATAACTCAAATACTATCCAATTATAGTCTCAAAACTTTATTTCTTTTATACCCAATAATAATATAAAAAACTATTATAGTATATTAAAGGACAAAATTGATACAAGAAATCAATTGGGATTAATATATAAAATTCCCTGTCTAAATTGTCCAGCTATATATATAGGTGAGACAAAGCAATTATTAGGTAACAGAATTTATCAACACAATAATGATTTGAAAAACAAGGAGAAGGATCCAAATAAAACAGCACTAGTCCAGCATGCAACCAAAAACCAACATATTTTTGATTTTGAAAATACAATCATTTTACATAAAGAGAATAATACATGCAAAAGGAAAATACTTGAATCCATTTACATATCTGAAAATATTGATTATACAGTAAATTTCAAAACAGATACGAGGAATTTAAATCAACATTATGCAGAGATTTTAAGTAAGATTAATTTATAAATAACATAGGATAAATTGTATGTGGATAATTATAGTTGGCCTTGATAAGATTTTTGCCAATGAAATAAAGAGAAAAATTGACAAAAATGTATGTTATGATAAATAATTTTTTATATGCTTGAACTGAGTAGAGGAAGGTTACAAGCATGGTTGTGATAAATGTCTATTAATAGTGTTTGAGAGAAATAATTTTTGACTGTGTTTTTAATGGATATTTAACTAATTAGGTAATTAAACATATGTGGGATATACTTATTAACAAAAAATAATTTTACCTAATGTTTTTAATGTTTTCATAGATATAAATATTTTGACCTGTGCAGAATAGCCTGAATGAAGTTTTAGAGTGTTTTAAATTATATGTTTGCAAAGTGGTTTTGAGGTAAGGTAAATTATAAATAATAATGTTAAGTATTTAAATTGTTTTTAGGATCATACATATAATAGAAACTTTTTGTAGTAGATGTCCCTGAAGATGGCCGGATTGGCCGAAACGTTGGACGAATAAAAGAAATAAAGTTTTGAGGCTATAATTGGATAGTATTTGAGTTATTTATTAAAAAATGATTTATTTTATTTATTGACATTATTGGTATTTATATAAAAATACTTCTATTAAATTTGATGTTAGATCATAATGGTACAATACACACTTGTAGAGAAACTACCCATTGGTTGCACTCTAAAAACATTTTTACAATATAAGGTTCGAGACCATCTTCTTTTCAGGCGCCCTGAGTATTGTCAGGAAAAGGAAGAAAGGTTAGAAACTGATGAGTTCGAGTGTTTAGGCAGTTTATAATGGAAGGATTGATATCTGGTTCGAGCTAGATCAGTTACATAAGGAACATTGAGGATTTTACGAAGGGTTATGGATTGTAAGGATTGAATGTAGAGGAATTCGAATGTTTAATGGAGCCCCAAAGCTCAATTGCCAATGTCCAGATAAGCCTTATTATTGTTATGTAGACCAGTCCTTTGTAATGAATTGGAAGTTTAAACCATTTGTCCAGTAAGTGCTGTAATAGTCGGAATCGACTTGCAGTTTCTAATTTTTATTTAAAAAATATATTCGATATTTTTCATTCATAATTGGTAATAATTAATTAAATCATTTTTTTCAAATGAGTAACTAAAAAATAATGAGAGTTTAAATTTAAATGCCAGACATTCATTTTTCATATAATCGTGTACATTAATATACAGGTCTTTAATACCTGTCAACTAAACACACTTTAAACCTTATTATCTGTCTTCAAAATTTGCATAAATGTTGTTCAGTTTTTTACTTGCAAAACTGTGAAATCTTATTGAGATAGGTGCACTCCAAGAAATAACTTTTAAAACATGTACTTTCTAATAAAAAAATTAAATTAGGCATTGAGGAATGTTAACTTGCCTTAATCTATATAGTCTTATGGTTTAAGAGATATATTTTTTCAAAAATCAAACATTTTACCCGAACAACTAGGAATTAACATTTGTGAATTTATTTTGACTAATATGATAGGAATTAACATTTGTGAATTTATTTTGACTAATATGATAGGAATTAACATTTGTGAATTTATTTTGACTAATATGATAGGAATTAACATTTGTGAATTTATTTTGACTAATATGATAGGAATTAACATTTATGAATTTATTTTGACTAATATGATAGGAATTAACATTTGTGAATTTATTTTGACTAATATGATAGGAATTAACATTTGTGAATTTATTTTGACTAATATTGTAAAAACTGCTACTTTTACAAAGAGAATCGTTATAAACTATTGTATAGGAAATTTAAATAGATTTAATTTGAGTGTTTGCAGATATCTGTACTTGAATGGCTCCTGAGATATATTTTTTTATAAATAAAACTTTTTGTCCGGAAAACTATAAATCAATTAATTTAAAAAATATCATGAAAACTACTAATCATACGAAGATAAACGTCAGAAACTACTTAATAGTATATTAAACTTGATTTTGAGTATTAATAGACATTAGTACGTCGAATGGTTTTTGAGATAAAGATAATTCAAAATAAATTCACTAACTAATAATCTTTCAGTACATTTTTATGAAATGATGCTTTTTAAAAAGCTATATGTCGAGAACCATTGAACTTAAATAGCTCCATGAGGTATAATATTTTATCAAATTTACTCTACTTTAAATGATGTTCTCTTAGGTTTTCTAGTGTTGTTAGTAGTTGAAAAAAGATATAGGGCTCTGAATGAAAAATTAATTTTTTTTTTAAACGTTCTGAAACCGCCACTATTTTTATTCCCTCTTCCTATACTTGGCAGACTCATCAATTATGACTAGCAATAATACATAGTTTTCATTAGAGTTATAAAAATTACGATGAAACAACTGTCTTTTTTTCTTCCCTGCTCTTATACTAATAGCAGATTATGACCGGTACGCATCGCTAAGAAAAGGCTTCTGGCTCTGATAGAAGCCTAGAAAATGGGGCTTCCTCTATAGATTTTGTATCCCTTTTAAATTTCATTAGAAATTCAAAAAGGTTCGAAATAGAGGAATAAAAGTTATAAAAAATTCATTCCATTAGTCTGTCTTGGGGTTGGCAAGAAGGACCAATAGACCCACTTTCCGGACTTGGTCCTCCCATCATTACCAGTACCAACAGAGAAGCTTCTGCAATAATTTCAAAACTTATTGTTTCCTGTTTCCCATTTATTCAGGAATTAACAGTCCTTTAATTCAAAAACGAGTAGACATATTTCGATAAAATTTCACAATTTTTCAAGTCTATACCTATACATATGTGCAAAATTTGAATGAAATCGAAGATGTTATGGTGCGAAAGTGTGTTGATTTAACTTGGAATGATTCAATAGGACGAATCTTTAATGTGATTTGAAAACTTAGGCAATTTAATAGTTGTGTTAAACGTTTTGACCAATATAAGGTCATTTTGAAATATATTTGTCTATTTTATAATTAAAATTTATGCTAAAGCATAAAGCTATTATCCGTTAGGGAAAGTAGCAAAAAATATTTTATATTTATAAAATTATATATATATATAAAAAAAAGGTAATGGTATTTGTATATACTTATTTCCAAGAAGAAACAATTGTATATATAAATTATTTTATATAGAAACAAAGGGAGCGAGTGAATCAGTGGTAAGGCTTTGTGCTATTAGCTCCAAGGACCCAGGCTCGAATTCGGCTGTGGCAGATAATTATTGTTTCTGTGTCGCCGTGAGTCACACCTGTTGGTTCAGGAGCCTCCGGGTTCTACCCAGCATCATAAAGTCGGAAAAAAAATAGTGGCCGAGGGTGATTCTGAATAAATCACCTTCATGCACAACCGTTGGTATTTCTTCACAAAGTACTGTAGCCCGGACCCTTCATGGATTGTAGTAGTACAGATTCAATTTTCTTAAATATAGATCCAAAATTATAAATTAATATAATTATGAGAGATAGTTGACCGTGGATGACGTACGAGGAGAAGATGGTTGGGTTGATAAAGAGGCAAAATATATATTTTTTTAAAAACACCAATTACTTCATTATATTTTTATTGGTATTTTCAAAAATATATATATTTTTTTCTATTCATTTCTTATGTTATACTTTACGTATATTTTGCCTCTTTATCAATTATTATTGTTACATATATATTCTTCCTCTCAATTTTCTTTTTCTATCCATATTTTAATTTTTAAATTATTAATAACTCATATGTTCATACTTAATTTTTATTTCATTTCCTTAATTATGTTAGTTTACCCACTCTTTCAATTACCTATGTATACATTTATTTCCCACTTCTCTCATAACTTCATTTTACTAATTATATTTTGTAAAATTATTCATTTTATGTTATTCTGTTTATACTTTCTTTTTTATTTTCTATACTTACTGTGGTTGTTATCTTGTTCTGTTCTTAGCCCTGAAGAAGGCTAGAAACTCTAGCCGAAACATTGGCACAATTAAATAGGTTACACCAACTTATTTGTGTTTCACTTTGACCGCACCCCCAACCATCTCCTCGTAAATTAATATAGATATATTAACACGTATGCCATATAATAAAACATATCTTCCGCTTATTTAATACCTGTTTCCAATTCGTAATATGTATGTACACTTCTACCTTTGCATCTACAATTAATTAATTAGTCAAATTTCCCTATCAACAAAATTACCTTAAAGGTAAAAAAAAAAATCCCCATCTGGAACCTTGGGGGAAAAGGAAGTATATGGGTTAAGCTGGATTGGGAAAAACTAACTTGCAACCCATCACGTAGGCCACACTTCACTTACTTTGCCTGTAATTTCTTTCCTGGACTTCTAGTTGATTTACATTCTACTTTTTTTTTTCTCCTGTGAGTTCCATTTCAAAATTACCTTCACTCAGCACATACGATTATACATTCAATTAGATGTTATAACACGATAATGTACACCATTATAATATTTTGGTCATTTATTCAAATTTACAACTTTATAACAAAACACAATAAGTAAATGAGAATGAATGAATGAAAAAAATTTATTCTGGGACAAATGTTCCCTAAATAAATAAATACATGGGTCATACATTAAGATTTTTGTCTGGCAAGCATTTACAAGTTTCCAGTAAGTAAAATGAAATTAAATTGGGATATTGGCTTAACAACTGTTTATAATGTTCATCAATATATACCTATTTATTTCATTACAATGATGCGGAGTTTTGGTTATACAATAACTGAAGAAATAGTTGTTGTTTAAAGGAAAGAATGGATGAGGATTGACGAATGGTGATGGGAAGAGAATTCCAGAAGGAGGTTGCACGTATGACGAAGGATTTGCTAAAGAAGGAGGTTCTATAGGAGTTTTTTTTTTTTTTTTTTTTTTTTTCTTACCTCCTAAATTTTATTTATTTTAAACAATTACAAATACATAGTACTTAAAACTAAGGATTATATATACAGTATTTACATTATATCTTCCTTTGCCTTGTGGCATTATAAGATGTGGAAGCTGGGTCCGCTGAAGGCGGTTTTACATGAGTGGCTGTACTGCCAGGGGCTAACAAAGAATGAGGAGGGGCCATTCCGGCTGGTTATTCTATAGGAGGGCATATATAAATCAATTTGTTGGGATCTGGTGTTTAATGAGTGGATGGATGAACGCAGAGTAAGGAGATCAAGTAGATTTTTTGATTTTAAGAGCTTGAAATAGGAAAACACCAAGGAGGTATTGCCTTCGGTAGGTTGGATGGAGCCACTTCAACTCGGTATACCAGCGAGCGCCATGGAAACCCAAAGATAAATCTTACAAAGCAATTCTTAAGTCTCTTCAGTTTCAACTCTAGACCTGCAGATAGCCCTCCATACACCAAGGAACCGCAGTCGAAGTGGGGGAAGATGAGAGAGGATACTAGGAACTGACGGGTGTTCTGAGAAATGGAATTGGAGGGCAGAGGGCATATTCATGCCTTACTTTACAAAACAATAACAAATCCTATTTGGACTTATGGAGCAAAACTGTTAATATTTTTAATAAACTAAAAATGTCAATCAATGTCATTCAATCCTTTCAGTCCAAAGTCCTTCGAACAATAGCCAATGCTCCTTACTATGTAACCAACAATACCCTACATCATGACCTCATTATTCCATTATATTTTTCTCAATCTCATATATGTGTAAAATAAATAATTTCTAACAAAAAAGGTTATTCTTACAATACTGAATTTTTATTGCATATCTACCGGAACCAGCTACAATCTAAAAGCCAATCACTTATTAAAAGCCAACAACAGATAAGAGTTAATATTATTTATTATTATTTATTATATACAGATCGTATTTTTTTAAATATTCAAATTAGTTGTTTTAGTTTCAAATTTAATACATTTTATTAGTTAAATAAATTATTTATTAATTTATTATTAGTATAATTAAATTCTAATAAATAATAAAATATTAACAACTTGTTTTCAGTAAGATAATTCCACTATCTTATCTTACCTTCAGTCCAATTCTTCACTCCTTTCTTTCCTGTACATTTTTCTCTGTCCGATAAGACTTGCTACCATTAGATTCGCCTTGTCAAATCCGACACCATTTCTCTGCATCACACATACACAAAATATTCCAAACTTTTGGCTCTCCTCGTATCTCAAAATCTACTCAGATGATAATAATACTGAGACGATAAAATCCTAATAAGATCTTTCATGCACAAATTTTTAAACATTACACTCAACGTCTACAAATATTAACATGTTATTAAAGGAGATATAGCTAGTCAATGAATTTATTTTGAGAAATCTATATCTCAGAAACCATTCTACGTGCAGATGTCTATTAGCTCTCCAATTAAAGCTAGTTTAATGGACTATAAAGTAGTTTATAAAGTTCATCATCGTAGGAGTAGTAGTTTTCATGATATTTGCTAAAGTAAATTGATTTATAGTTGTTCGGACAAATTTTCATTTGCCAAATTTATATTCATATGCGATTATCATAAAAACTACAGCCCCTACGAAGATACGTGACGTAAACTACTTTATAGTAAATTAAATTTCGTTATTTCGAATGCTGGCAGACATGAGTACGCCTTATGGTTCTATAGATATATTTCTTCAATAATCAAACATTTTATCTGAACAACTAGAAATTAACATTTTCTGAAATATTATACATTTTTACAAGTCCTATTTTCTCCTACAAATAATACATCAAACCGCCTAAATATGACATCTTCATGAATTGTTGCTAGTTACTAATCGTACAAGAGGCCAAGACGAGAAAAAAGGCAGTTATCTCACCCCACTTTTTGATTACTTTAATGAAAACTATGTATGATTACTAGCCAAAATTGATGAGTCTGCCAAGTATAGGTATGGGGAATAAACAATGCCGGCTGTTTCAAAGTGCTAAAGAAACTAATTTTTCATTCGGAACTCTATATCTTAAAAAGTAGGAACAACACAAGAAAACCTAAGACAGCGTCATTTAAAGAAGAGTAAATTTTCTAAAATATGAACCCTAAAAGAATTATTTACGTTAAATAGTTTCCGAGATTTTTAAAAAGCATTATTTTTATGAAAATGTTGTACGGGACGTACTAAAGATCAGTAGTTAGCGAATTTATTTTGAAAAATTTATATCTCAAAAACCATTCGACGTACAGATGTCTATTAGCACTCAAATTAAAGCTAGTTTAATGAGCTATAATGTAGATTATTATATTTATCTTCGTAGGAGTAATAGTTTACATGAAATTTGCTAAAATAGATTGATTTATAGTTGTTCGGACAAATTTTGATTTGCCAAATTTATATTCATATGTGAATATCATAAAAACTACTACTCCTACGAAGATAAGCGGCATAAACTACTTTATATTAAGTTAAATTTCCTTTTGAGTGTTGGCAGACATATGTGTGTCTTATGGATCTAGAGATATATTTTTTCAAATATCCAACATTTTATACGAACAACTAGAAATTAACACTTTGTGAGTTTATTTTATCAAATATCATATAATATCAAAACTACTACTAAAAAATAAACACAATTAATTATTTTATAGTAAATTTCACTAGCTTTAATTTGAGTGCTGGCAGACATCAGTACGTCCAATGGTTTCAGAAATAAAGTTTTTCATAAATCAAATTTATTTTCCGAACAACCATAAATCATTTTATTTTAGCAAATATCATGAAAAATACTATTTCTACGAAGGTAACGGTTATTCAGTTTTTTATAGCCTATTAAACTAGCTTTAATTTGAGTGCTAATAGACATCTGTACGTCACATAGTTCCTGAGATATGCATTTCTCAAAAGAAATTCACTACTAATCTTTCAGTGCATTTTAATGATTTTTTTTTTAAATTTATATCTAGAGTTCTATTAGGACTGATATTTCACCAAATTTTCTCTTCATTTAATGATGTTCTCTTAGATTTTCTAGTGTTGTTGGTCGTTTTAAAGTTATAGAGCTCCGAATGAAAAATTATTTTTTTAAGATTTTGAAAAAGGTGCCATTTTTTATTCCCTCTACTTATACTTGGCAGACTCATCAATTTTGGCTAGTAATTATACATTGTTCTGATTAAAGTAATAAAAAATTGGGTTGAAATAACTGCCTTTTTTCTTCCAGGCTTTTGTACAATAAGCTCCACCCATAAGGTCCATCATTAATATACTTACCTCCATAAATAAATTAAGTTCCACTCTTATTTATCAATGGAATTTTCGGTCAGGATTCAGATCTGACTTCTCATTTCATACAAACAAACATAAATGACTTTGGTACTTTCGAGCGGCCTTGGTCTGCTTTTGCAGTAGGCTGTTGTTAAAGTTCTGTCTAGCAAAGCGGGTATAGGCTAGATCTTCCTTTGTAGATACCGTTATCTCTAAGATAACAAGACAGCATTCTCTTCCAGCTTCCCTCTTTTTTCCTACTTATTTTTTTTAAAGATTGTAAAGAACGTTTAAAAACGTTGAAATTTAATTATTTTTCATTTAACAAACGACCAGAAAAGAATTATAGTAAATTAATAACATGATTTTAGAATAATATAAATATGTTAACTAAAATAATAGTGTAAATTGAAACGGCTATAAAGTTTTTATTTTATTTATTTATTGATATTTACAACTGTATAAAAAAAATACAACCAGTAAATTTGATCATAATGACATAATGATATGATACAGGATGTAGAGAAACTACCCAGTAGTAGAACTCTAAAAACAGGTCACGAGGCCATCTTCTTTTCAGGCGCCTCGGAGGATTGCCAGGAATGGAATAGAAAGCAAGGTTAGAAACGAGTGGGTTTGGGTGGTTAGGGAGTTTATTATGGAAGGAATAATATCGGGTTCGAGCTAGATCGGTTACATAAGGAACATTTAGGTCTTTATGGATGGTTTTATTGGTAACAAAATAAGGAGCATTGAGGATTTTACGAAGTATTTTGGATTGTAAAGATTGGATACGAGAGGAATTCGAGGCTATAAAGTAAATCAATAAAATACAGCATTACTTTGGAAATTATCCGATCTTTGAATTTTAGCAGAAAATAATTTACAAGTTGCCCGTTAGCATATTTCACACCTGCCCGGTTTATAAATCATCGCCAAAGCGGATAAAATACCCCCATTGTTCAGTCTGAACTAGTTTTTCTCTCTCAACTTCAAATTTATCTGACTGAAAATGATTATAATCAAGAACAAAAATATTTCATACAAAATTTTATATAAATTTAACTTTTAGATATTTTTTTGGTACTTACAGGTTTCGCGTAAACTGCAATCAAAGTCTAAAGAGGATCTATTACTCTAATATAGTGTGTGTATTGTAAATAGGTGTGAATACATGTTTAGATAAAATTATTTTATTTTTTCTTTAACTTTTGTTTATAATAATTTGCTATTATTTAATTATTATTATATTATTTTAATTATTTACACATGTTCCAATATTTCTTTATTATTAATGTTAACATATCTTTTCGGGCCGCCCGTAGCTCAGTGGTTAAGACACAGGCTTACCAATTTGATGTCTATTGCCGGTTAGATTCCGGCCTTGGACGTTGACTTTTTTCATTGAGTCTCACAAAATGAAGAACTTTGACCCCCAACTATGGATAAGGCAATATAGGACTCCAATGGGAGTGTTGGCCGAAAAAAAAAATCGTATGTTTTTATATAATTTATTAAACTTATTTCTATTAATTTCATTATGTTTGACTGTATATCATTATATATATAAAAAAGGATGTTTCGAATTTTTGTCCACAATAAAATTTAGAATTACAGGATTTATTTAACATACATGTAGTATTTTTTTAAAAATTTCTGTGTCACATTAGCAGTGTTTAAAGCTATTGAAATTTTCTACGAAAAAGAAAAAAAAAGGTTATAAATATAATTAAACTTTTTTGGTGCCTAGCTCGATTTTTTCATTTTTTGTTCGGCTGCTGATGTTTTGGTTTTGTAATTAAATTCCCAACAAAAAAAAATCATTAAAATTAGTATTATCAGCAAAGGTATGGCATATCAAACTTTTCATAATATCCTGAAAGTTATATATGTGTATTGCTTTTTTATATCTTGATAGGACCAATAATATCAATGAGACAGCAAATATTATTTTTTTTACGATTTCATAGTGAACATTTTTGATGAGGACCAATTGCTTTCAAGGACACCCTCTATTTGTAGGACAATTTTATATAAACGGCACTGTTGCTTATAAATGCAATTTGTTGCAATGGCTTTGAGCCTACAGTGTGGGTTCAGGAGCCCTCCCAGTCCCATAAAGTTGGGTACCCTTAATTTGGTTAAAATCTGGCGGCCGAGCATGATACTGATCTCATCACCTCCTTGCACAACCGCTGGTCTAGTAAAATTATTATTTTATTACTATTAATATTACTTATTACAAAGTAGTTCACCCCTGACTCTGGTTGTAGATGTATAGATGATTTTTTTGAAATATTCATTCTCAAATCTAGCAATAGCGAAGCATCTAGAAATATAAATGAACTGTGAGATCTTGAATAAATTCAAAGTCAAGTATTTCTATTTTATTCGAAATAGGTATTATATTTTCCAGTTAATCACTGGATCACATGGATATGCATGGAAAAGCTAAGATACAAATAATACAATGTAACCTTGAACTGGAGTTTTAATGACCTTTTTTTTTTTATTAACGAAAAACAAATCATCTTCCCTGTCCAGAAGTTGGTTCGTTAAGCTAAAAAATTACTAGACCGGTTTCAAAAATTAGAGGGACGATGTTCACACGTGTGCAATAAAGTTTTACCTTGATTAGTCTGAATATCGAACGTTATCGTGGCGGACGATGCCTCGGCGATAGAGGACAGAGTGGTGAAAAGGAATTAAAATTCCAAAACGCTTCGGACTCCCGCTCTGCAACAACAGTACTCCAGCTTTAATTAAAACCGTAGCCAACTGAAAAAGTCAAACGAGAGGCAGCCTTCTCTTTGATTGCTTGTTTTATTGCTGTCATTCCAACAACAGCATCTTATTAATTTACTGTCATAAATTGTAACACGCTATTATATCAAGTGTGTTCTAAAAAAAAAGTGAAATACTGTAATTTATTCAGATTAAAAATAACCTCATACTCACCGTAACCAGCTAATTATCAATCTTTAATTCTAAACTATTCCCAACCACCTACCGAAACGTCTGAAAAGAAGATGGCCAAGAAACTTCTTAATGTTAGAACTCGGTCAGCATTTTAGGCTTTATACATTCTATTGCCAATCGAACGTACTTAAAAGTTATTGAGAGGTTTATGATGATTTTCATCCAGATGTACAAATGCTGCCATTCAATTAGCATTATTCAGTGTCTATGTCTCTATTGATATTAAATAATAAGGAATATAGTTAAGAAAATCGCAATAATAATAAATATTTAAAAAATATATAAATATCGGATTTTAATAATATAGATAGTAAAACCATGGTCAACATCTTACCGCAACAGCCGTAGGGAGGAAGTTGCTCTAACCCCCTTGAGAATAGGTCATACTCTCCTCACGCACTCTCACCTGATCAGAAAACTGCCACCTCCAACGTGCAAATATTGTCGGTCCATTCTCAGGACTAAACATATTTTTGAAGAATCTACACACTATTTGCCAATAATAAACAGAAATAGGACTGACCCCAAATTTATCAGAAGCTCTCACAGATGAGGAAGCTAAAATTAGATTAGAAAAAAAGACAACCGGTGATTGGCACCTACTGCCCTCCCTCGGAGTTCAACGCATTTTTAGCATCAATTTTTCTTGTAGCTTAATCCTTCCATTATATTCCTTCCTCCACGTTTACTTCTTTGGAAAACTACTTTTATAAGATCTAAAAAAATTAAATCCGTAGCACTACAACCAATGAAGGATTAGGGTTGTGGTACTTTGTAAGGAAGTACTGTTATCAGTCCAATGGTTAGGCAAGGAGGTTGATAGATCAGAATCAAGCTAGACTGCCTGATTTTTACTTTATTAATGGAACCTACTTTATGAGGCTGGATGAACCTCATAGGGCTGACTCACGACTGCATTGAAACAGAAAATAATTATGTGCCACAGCAGGGTTCGAATCGGGGTCCTTGGAGTACCCCATTGGTAGCACATTGCCTTACCACTGAACTACCCATTTCCTATAACATATTAAATCATAAAGTAGACTGTATCTAGAAATATATACTTTTTTACGCTTTTTACTCACTGTAAAACAGTAGCGAATAATTTACAAATTGATAAAATCAAACTATTCAAAGTATATATGATAGGCCTCAATTGAGTGTGTATTTAGCTCTTTATTTTAAGCTTGGAAGAGAACTCAACCTGGCTGTTGACGATGACCACATCACCTTCCAGTAACTCATAAGAAAGAATAAAATTTTCATATTTATTAAAACTGTTTAAGGCATATTATACAAAAAAAAAGCAAGAATAATAAACATAAACCGGTCTGAATGAAACGATAGAGATAAATTCGAACAACAAAGTTAGCGGTGATATAACGTTTACGAGAAAGGAAAGTGGTAACAAGGAGTTGGATCTAAAGCTTCCGAGTGTCACAAAACGAAATAGGGGAACATTTCTCAGCGAGAGTTGACTTTACCGCGCCCGAATGGGCGCTTTGAGTAATTACTGTCTCTACCTCTTTTCTCTTAGGCGGAAGATCTATCTCTTCTACTTCCTTGCTAAGAAGCCATGAAGGAATCACCTCCGGAATATGTTATCATCCCTATTTTCATTATTAAGTCAAAGAATTGGTCTCAAGTGGTGACTGAGAAACTTCAGAAGGGGAATTTTGTAAGAGTCATAGTTATATTTGATTATTTTTAAATATAATTTAACTTTAATTATATTATTTCAATTTCTTGAGACAAGGTAATTATTTATTAAATAATCAAAAATTCGTATCCATTTTTGTCTCAACACTTTATTTTTCACCAGTCCAACGTTTCGGCCATTCTAGCCATCCTCAAGGACATCTTCAATATAATTTCTTCCTCACTTTAATTTAAAGTTTCTTTTGCAGGGTATTCTGCCCAGGTCATTTTCTTTATTATAAGTTAAAAGCCT
>NW_027106003.1:31867-32781 GCF_000696795.3 Halyomorpha halys
TAATAAAGAAAATGACCTGGGCAGAATAGCCTGTAAAAGAACTTTAAATTAATGTGAGGAAGAAATTATATTGAAGATGTCCTTGAGGATGGCTAGAATGGCCGAAACGTTGGTCTGGTGAAAAATAAAGTGTTGAGACGAAAATGGATACGAATTTTTGATTATTTAATATATAATTTAAAGTTTACTTAAAAAAAGCCTAATATGCCAACAATTAAAAACAACCAGATATTAGCTCGTTGATCGAGTGTTCTGCAAAGAGGTTTATTCAGTCCTGAAAGCATTTAATTGGTTACGAGAAAAAAGTATTACATATATACCCCTATATATTATTTATATTTATGAAAAATTATCAGCATTTGCCCTTCGAAGTACAACAAGACTAAAACTAAGTTAAATGCCCTGCCCCGAACAGAAGTAACCATGTGATAAGGGTAACGGGGTTGAAGTGGTCTGTATAGCAAAAAAGAAAACCCTCCGCGTATACGTCCACCATAATTTAATAACATGGTGTACGAAAATTAAAAATTAGTTCTTATTTAATAAATTTTCTGAATTTATAATTGATGGCCAGACATGCGAAAATCAGTATCAAAAAACTGTAATAAATTTTTTTTTTTCAAAAAATGAGCTTTTATTTAAAAAATAAAATAGCAAATTCATGACTTGATAATCTTCCATTCTGTCTAGATTTAAAAAAAAAATTAAAAAATTAATTACCTATTAAATAAATCCTTTTAAAGTCTCAACACTCTTTTGTTACTATTTACAATTAATTTTAATACGATTTTAATGGTGGAATAAAGAAATCTTTTGACCAAAATGCAATCTGAAATAAATTAATAAAATGTCAGTAGTAGAGAGAAAATGGGGGAGCTGGGGCGTCGATTTGGGCAGCCAATCAGAAGCCAGCA
>NW_027106004.1:0-3444 GCF_000696795.3 Halyomorpha halys
TTTTTTTTTTAGAAACCGATATTCCGATATTATCGGGAGACAATATCGATATTCCGATATTATCGGTTCCTTAATATCGATATCAAAATATCGGATATCGGAGACCAAATATCGATATTCCGATATTATCGATATCGATATCCCATCCCTACCTCAGGGTAGTATCCATGGTCCTATGCTTTATACAGTTTTTACAGCAGACATTCCAGCCCATCCTGACTCTACCATCACCACAAAGGCCGATGACACATATCTATCACCAATGAATAATGACCCTTTTAGACATTATTACCCTTGAAGAATGATTTCAAAACTAGAGGATTGAAATAAATTCCACAAAATCACATTTAACCCTTAGTCGTAAACCCAAGACTTTCTGCCCCATAGTATTCCGTAGTACCCCACTTATTCCTGTCGAACAGTTCCGTTACCAAGGACAACATTTGGAAACCGAGTGCCTTGAAATCCTCATACAGCACTAAAAAGACAGCAAACTGCTCGTGGATTCCACCTATTACAACATTTACAAGACAAACGGTTTAAGCTTCCAACTAATTCCAAATACTTTAAGACCTATATGGACTTCAGGGAATTGAACTTTGGTGGCAGCTAAGCCATGAAAGTCTTCTCGTATCAAATCCTTACAATAAAAAATACTTCGTAAAATCCTTAATGCTTTTAGCTTTAACTTCGTCACAAATCAAGTCATCCATCAGGACCTTAAAGTTCTATATGTTGCCGATTTGACTAGAATGAAGTCTCAGGTTATTCATTTTAAATATTGTTGTAGTAAGAAATTTCTGCTCCTTGGCTGTCCCGTATAAGTGTGTAGCGTAGGTCTGAATGGGTTCAAGTAATTTTATATGTTCCACTTCTGTATTAATTTCAGTTTTGAACGCCATGCAAAAAATACTTAAACATAATACTTTGTATTTTAATTTATTTATTGATTTTTACATCTCTATTAAAAATATATACAACAGGTATCCTTCCAAGATTAACCTTCTAACCAAGCAATTGTTTCAAGCCTGACTTCTCCTTCATTACCTTATAGTCCTCCTAAGCGTCTGGAAAGAAGATGGCTTCTAGATCTTCTTCTCTAGTAACGTTATTGTTGCTCTAGATGGGTAGATTCTTCCACATGTCTATATCATGCTATTATATAATTGTGACCATATTTACATGTTGTATATATCAATAAATAGATTACAAATAAAAAGTATGCTTGAGTATTTTTTGCATGGCGTTCAAAACTGATGCTAAAACAGAAGGGGAAAAAAGAAAATGTCTCGAACCCATTCAGACCTACGGTTCACAGATATGGACAGCCGAGGAGCTAAAATATCCTACTACAACAATCTTCAAAATGAATTACCAGAGACTTCATTAGAAACAGAAACTGTGTAGATCAATATGAAGAATAAAGAGTTGCAGGATGATTTTTTTATTCCTTTTCGTTATCGTACTTCATTGTCGAAAAGTGTATATAATGTTTTTTATTATTAATTAAACAGTTTTGAATTATTTAGTTTTATCGACATATTATTTGTTGTCATTTTGAGTGTTGGTATAATAAGGAGGCAAATTTAATCTTTTAATCCCCCTCTACTCTAAGAAGAGGGCAGTGGGTTCCAGATGAGCCAGTTTGACTCTTCACTGCTAACGTACTTAGTAGAAAAATAAAAAAGATTTATCCGAAAAACTTAATTTGGAATATTTTTTTAAATAACTAAAATTTGGTAGAATGGAACTAACATCATATGTCTACGGAATAGTAATATAGATTTTCCTGGCAATTTGTACCCTTTATTAATTGATAAAAAATCTCGTAATTCTGGATAAAAAATATATTTTGTGTCCTGAGTCTTTTATATATGAAAACATAGCATACGCAGGTCCACATGGCGTCAAGCAAAAATCGCCCCTTCACTTAATAAAATAAAGTCCGACGTGTCACTTTAATTTTTTTGTGTGCAATAACTAAAACGAAACTCCGACTAGATAAAAAAGTGACCCTTGCCAATAGGGAAGGGAAGAAGGTAACGAATCCATCGGACCATAATAAATCTGCCGGTGCAAAAACCCACCGTCGAAGGAAAAACTCCCTTACCTTCATGGCCTACTGTATCTTTTTCCACGGCTGCATAAATAACAGATACGTGAGTGTCACGGTGCGCAAGAACTGGCCAGGTGTACATTGCTCATTTGTTTCCTCTCTTCGCTGGACTTTTTCACACCATAGTATCGAAGGCCTTTTTACATTAGATCTTTTATATGTTATCAGCAATTCCTCTTACTGTTCTAGGAAATCAATTTATCATTTTTTTTTTTTTTACGTCTTTCATATGTTATGAGAAGCTACACTTGCTTCTCAACTAATCTATTTTTTATTAGTCCACATACTAATAGAATTTCATTGATAAATAAACTATGATTGAATCTGGATGAATCTTTTAAAAGTAATATGAAATAAAATAAAAAAACTCTTAAAAGATATCATTTCGAATTATTGATAAAAATTAAACTCAAATGCATAGGCCATTTTGGAAAGATCCACTATTTACAGCAGATGAAAAATCTTGAAAATTATGTTATTTGTGAAATTATTTTTTTTTTGTAATAATAAAATTTACTGCTATTATTAAATCGGAACTTGTCTTAACACTACATTTACCTATCCTAGAATACTGTTTTTCCTTCATGAGGTACAAAAAAATCGCTACAACTTTGCTTGGTTAAAATAAATTATGCTACAATTATTCTTAGAGCAGTTTAATGAGTAGAAAAGAAGATAAAACAGTGAAAGGTCAATGCTGTAATGCACTGTATGTTTACTGTTTAAATTTTGTTTTTGTGATTTTTGAGATGTCATTCACCTTTGGGTACCACGGCACCCATTTTTTGAATTACTACTCTAGAAAATGAAAAAAAAGGTCTTGCTAGGTGTTTTTCAAATATTTTCAACCTCTCACAAATGCTTTCACGCATATTAAGCTTGATAAAATTAAAAACTAAATTACTACGTTACTCAAAAGTAAGCAGTTATTAATAATCGCAATAACGTACTTTCAAACAATGTAATCTTTCGCATTGCTGGTCTAAACGTAAGACTGTTTTAAATAATTTTTATACATAGTTATGATATTTGTATAAATATTTCTGTATAAAGAATTTGCCAGTTGTAGGCAGTAAAAAAAAAACAAACGTTTAATTAGCTTTCACATTAAGATTCCAAATACTGGAAGAATGATCTTGAGAAGAAAAAAATGATGAATTGGTCATGTATTAAAAAATTAAATATATGATATGTTGATCAAGACCCAACCTTAAGAGGAAATAATGACAAATTGGAAAAAAAAATTACATGGTGAAAGAAAACCACATAAAAAAATATTATCTTATTTATTATATTTACATTTTTTATATTACTTACCAATATATGTA
>NW_027106004.1:3525-15321 GCF_000696795.3 Halyomorpha halys
TACATACAACCTTGATACCTATTGCTCTTGAGTGTGGTAGATTGTATTATTTTAATAATAGTTTTATATAAAAAAATAAAATTGCTTTATTAATAATACGGAGGACCATTAATATTAATATTTTAATTTACCTTACAGAAATTTATCTTATCATTAACGAATTCGATCCTTGTTCATTAATAATCCAGATTTATTATTTAATTTATAATTAGCTATGATAGTTAATTGGTTCGAAGCTAAGTGCATGATGAGATTGTTTTGGTTTAAGCCTGAGCAGAGGTTATGGGCAAAATCCACTTAATATTAATTGGCAGGCACTCCATTGCCTGAGTGCCTTCAACGGCTGATATTTTCCCAATCCACTTTTATCGACCCCGCCTCTAAAACGGCTAACTTAATTAACCGATACATAAACTGCCTTATTAAGCTCTATAGTTAATTAGCCTCTTTACAGTACATCAATATCTGTTCTCTTGACTCGTACTTAAATTTTAATTTTGTGTAATTCGTGTAATAAAGTAGTTTTATAGATATGTCTCAAATACGTTTTTGTTTCACGTTTAATTATCGAATTTTAGTATGCAATCATAAAGACACCGTAATAGTTGTCAGTTTTCCGTATATTAAATTAAACACTTATCTTTTATTATAAAGGTGAATTTGTAGGATTTTCTACGAGTTTCTTGTTTTATTTACGTTATGCTGTTCGAATAATATAATATCCATAGTGAGCTTATACAAAGAGTTAAGAATTTTTTGAAAAAGTTTTGTTTCAGACATTTTTCAAGGCGTTTTCAACACTTTTCATAATGAGCCGAGCATCGTGAATATTGGGTGAATTCATCCTTAAAAAAATTACCCAGGTGAACAGTTCTGTAAAGCATCTTGTAGTAAAGTAATCTATGTCCTAGGGTTTAGGATACTTTAGTAATAAGCACTGTAACAGTGCAGAAATAAAGTAGAGGCAATAGATATTTGTAAACTCAGTTTTTAAATAATCCATTGAAATAAAGGAATAAAATCTGCAACCAACTTGATAAAATTAAAAAGTGTACTTTCTGAAAATTTAAAAAAGTGTGGATATAATTATATAAAATTGCGACTTACGACCTCGCTCAACTTCCACTGGCTTTTCAAAAACAAGTGCCGGGGATCTTTCGGAGTCCAGTTTTTTCTTCAGAAGCTCGATTTAAAGTTCCTCTTACTGAACGTATAAATAGCAAATAGGAATGAATGTGTTTAAAATGTTATTGTACTTAATAAGTTTAATTTTTTTTCCCTTATTTTTTCCAATTCATAATTGCTATCGAATAATTTATGTCTGTATAAATATGGTGTAAATGTATTCTCAGAGCTCTAGAATCATTTTTCGAAATACGACAGAATGAAATATTACACAATAAAGAGAAAAAAAAACTATCATACACAAATCTGGGATTTTTTAGTATTATCAGTATTCAAGAAGGTTTTCAACCAATCATTGAGAAGCCATCTGAAAACCAAATATTTTTTTCAATTTATTTAGAGGTTTATAATTCGAAGACAATTTTATACTTTACTGCTCTTTTTCAATTCTGTAATTTATTAGTGTTCTTAACTTATAATTATAATTTAATAATATTACAGTTGTATGCTAATGGTCCAACGTTTCAGACGTACTTTCCATCTTCAAGGTCCATTTCGAAAAAAAATTATAACAATTTTTATTACTATAGAGTTTTAGACGATAGCCGAATTTTCAATTTTTTATAAATGGTTTAAATATAATTTATTTTATTAAATAATAAACAATTTAAAACATAAATAAAAGTAATAATGACACAAAAACCAAAAGAAAAGAAAAATTTTCTATAGCTCAAAACTTCTAAGTAATAAAAACCTTCGTAAATATTTTTAAAATAGGCTCTAAACATGAACCATATGTCCGAAACGTTGGAAGTATTACAGTACAAATGTAATATTAATAAATACAGAATTTAAAGAAATAGGGCTAATAAATCCCAGAATATAAAAGGAATAGTAAAATATTTCACATATTATAATGAAAATATTTTTTCCATCTTACCACCAACAACATATGAGTTGAGGAACTTGAAAAACGTAAAACATTTCGTACAAATGATGTCTAGCTTCAAAAGCAAAATAGAAAACTAAGAAAGATGTAAAAATAAAGAAAGAAGCTTAGAAGAACTTAGAAATAAGTTACTTAGGAGGAAACCAGGCAATCAGTCTGAATTTCAAAGCTTTCCTAAGTAGTTACATTGAAAAAAAACAAAACATATTTTAGGGAAAAAAAGAAAAAGCGAATTGCTTCTGTGAGAGAATACTTGAATTGGCGCTTAGCTTTAACAGAAGTGTCATATTTTCTTTTGAAAACAAGTTTTTTTTTTTTTTGTTTTTTTTGTCTGGCGGTTATTTTTTTTTTTTAGAGAGGTGTATTTGGTGGTCACGTTAGGGAGAACGTGAGGAGAAAATATTCCTATTATCGAGAAAGACACACGTGGACAAGACATTGTGTGTGAAGTGATGTGTTGAGAGAGAAATCTTGTTTTTGCAGACAGGGTTTTAAATGAAAACTATGTAGACATTTCGCGAGTACATATATATTATTCAAAATCTATAGCATCAAACTGAGAGAAAACATCACATCACTGGTCGACAATACCATAAACAAATTTCAAAAATGATAATCAATCTAGCTAAATTTAATTAACATTCTTGTCCACACGAAACTTTGACGTCTACCAGAAATTAAAATTTATGATGGAAATAATGAGATTAGTTTTAGTTTAAAAAATTAAAAATGAATTAACAGTGTACAAATATTTTTTCTAAAAAGTTTTTCTTTAGATTTTATTAATTATTACATTAACTTAAGAAGATTAAATTATAATTCAAGTTAATTCATTTCAGTTTTTAATTAACTTCTTAGTTTTAAATTGAGGACACCAGTAATAGAGATAGAAAAATAATTGTATAATCGCAACATAACACAATTTTAAAAAATGGAACTGAGGACTGGTTGATAAGTAACATTTTGGGGCATCATTTTTTTATATTATTTTTTTATTACAAAATTATTTATTTGTTTGTACTAAAAACTATCGTTCAGCAAAATATTATGATTTTGCAATGTTATTCCGTTAAAATCTTCTGTAACTTTCATTTACTCTATCACCACAGGAGCAGTCTCATTCGATTCATAAAAATAAAAACTATTATAAATGATACCTTGTTTGGCTTATTTTATTTTTAACAAAACATTTGACATATATTTTATGCTACAAAAATTTAATTTGTCCAATTAAGCTCGAAAAGAGTAAAACTGACAATGTCCCTACTTTACTTGAATTGTGGCACAACTGACCAAAAAAAAAAAATAATTTTATTTAGAATCGAACGTATTTCAAAGATAGTACCTTTGACTGCGGTCACTTTCTTTACTGAAGTCGTCCTACAAGATCTCGTAAATCCGTTACATTTATTACAAATTAACTCCAGTCTACAACCTAGGTACAACCTAAGGTATATCTCAACACAAAATAAAACATAAAATGTTTGTTAATTGTGTCACTTGTCAAGCATAGCAGCAACATTAATTATTAAGATTATGAATAGGATAGATAATGTTTTTTTTAAAACACGTAATGCAAAAAACCTACTTTTTCGATATTAAAATTTCTGTTGCAATGGAGGGATTTCGCTTCGTCTACATCTCCTGCAAATCATGGCAATGACCGTGCTAAACTAATAGTAATGACCAAGATAATAATAACTGAAGTCTTATCATGAATCATTCAACTAAATATTATTTTATATGTTGTTAACGATGTAATTCATTTGATTTTTTCATGTATCGCAGAAACATTTGTAAATGAAATAACTATTTCATAGTTTTTTTTATAATTTATTTATAGTTATTTACTACTGTATAATAATATATACAAGTAAATTTGCTGTAAGTGACATAGTGACATGATACAAACATGTGGAAAATCTACCCATTGATAGAACTCCAATAACATTTCTAGAGGAGAAGATCTCGAGACCATCTTCTTTTCAGACGCCTAGGAGGATTATTAGGTAATGAAGGAAAAGCCAGGTTAGAAACAAGTGGATTTGGTTGGTTGGGAAATTTATCATGGAAAGAATAGTATCTGGTTCTTGCAAAATCGGCAACATATGGGTTCTGACGGATGACTTGATTTGTGATAAAGTATGGAACATTAAGGATTTTACGAAGGATTTTGGACTGTAAGGTTTGGATTTGGGAGGACTTTGATGGTTTAGTGGATCCCAAAGCTCAACTCCTTATGTCCTTATATATAGGCCTTATAATAGTCATGTGGATAAGTATTTTGTAATAGCATGGCATGGATTGGATCCGACTATTACGGAATAGACGAGCAGTTTCCTATCTTTTTAGTTCATAGTTAAAACTAAAAAAACGGACTAAAATGTAATTTCGTGCAGAAAAATATCACACTGTGCTAATCCGTGCAGTAAATACCAAACATACAATATAAAACTTGGGTCAATCAAACGTTTATTTTATGATTTGTATTTCTATCGATGTTTGGCTGAATTTGAAGCTAGGGGATGAAAGAATGTATTCCCATGATAATATAGTCCCTATTTATAACATGGTGGATAGAGAACATAAATATATGATGTTAGATATACACTGTGACGTTTTGACGACTGTTTTACATTTGCTATTTTGTTTCAGGTGAAGGAACAGTACCTCTAGCAGTGCCTACCCAGGCCAGTGGGCTGCTGGTCCTTGAAACTGGAGTCGAGTGCGACCGTGACAATTGCCTGGTCAAATCCGCCTTCCCTTTGCGGCTAGTGGGGCCTGTTAGGGATGTCATCATCAGGCCCTGGAGTAGGTACTACAAGCCGGGGGAGACAGGTCAGTCTTGTATTACAACTTATTGCATACATTAAAATAGACATAAAGCAATTAAATCAATGTTGCAATACAATAGAATTACCTGAAGCTTGCTGAAGGGCTCATTCTTCAATATTACAAAGTAGGACGTTTGAAGTTACAGTCTGGAAGAACAATTGGGTTAATTAAAACCTAATAAGATTTATGAATAATAAATATGCATACATATACACATTAAGAAATACGTAGTATATAAGTATGTGGCATTTAAAAACAATACATTGTAGGCATATTATAATTGATATCAATTATTACACGATTTTCCAATAAAATAAAAGAGAAGAAAAAACTTTACTTCGTTAAGTACTTCAAGATCCATTAGTATAATAATAATAAAAATAATACTAAAATTAGTAAAACTATAACAGACTTGTGATCGATTACCATCTGGCCGTTTTTGCTAGACAGCGGTGTGTAGTTGTTGGTTGAGGCTTTAGGGCATAATACCCTGAGATCATCAACGCCCATAGCAGTGTATAGTTTGACTTCGTCACGATTCTAAGTGTTTTCCTTAGTTCTGGAGTAACAGCTATATTCCGTAAGCTTTTTAGTACATTGTAGGTTTTGAATTTGTTAGACAACATTAAGAGGAAATAAAACTGATTCAAGCTCTTTTCATTACTTTTGTGTAAACTGATAAAAATTTCGTTAACAAAATCCAAACTCTATCTGAATGGTGTTTAATGTAAAAAAATTAGTAGGGGATAAATTTTTAAAAAAATAATATTTACTATATTCGCCATATAAAATAGTTTAAAAAAAGCTTATAAGATATTAAATAACAATGCTATTAATTACATTTTATTTTATTGAGGCACTTACTAAACCAAAACCGACTGTTTTTAAAGATCTTAAGACAAACACAAAAAATACTTATTTGTATCTAATTTGACATAAAACACCTCATTGTTATACCGTATTGTGTCATTTTTTATTATGAGCTAGGGATACGAGGCTAACTAGAGTTAGAGTCTGCCAGTACAACAGTTAGTATTGAATTAATTAAAGTAAAATAAGATATAGTTTTTTGAACCCGGGAGTTAGTTGAACGTATTTTAGTCACTGAGCTACTCTGCTCCCTTAATACATAATAATAAGGTATATAATACGTAGTAATAAGTAGAAGAACAATACTTTACTTTTATTCAATACTTTAGGATTCATTAGTAATAATTAAAAATAATTCTAAAATTAGTAATACTACAAGAAACTCAAATGATTGATTACTATCAGGGCCCTGTTTCATAAAAAAGCAATTTCACTGACTTATACAATTCTGCCAGATAATTATTAACTTTTAGACTCATGTTATACTATTAATAGTTATCCCTATCATGAAACAAAATGTATTAGTACTTGTACTATATGGTTTGTGTATTTTTATTTATAGACTAATACTATTGGCTTTCATTATGAAAATGGTCGTTTCGCTAGACGGCATGAGTCATTCATACATGCAGTTACAGGTATATCATGTAGGATTATTAGTATATCCAAGTTTTTGAACGTTAGACAGCATTAACAAGAAATTAAGCTGATTCGATAACTTTTGATCAGTTTAGAGTAATTAATATCTCATAAACTAAATCCAGACAACCATAATACCATTTCCTGTACCTGAAAGAAAATCGCCTTGATCACCGCCTTACGTGGAACCACCGTATCAACATCAAACTAATTCAAACCTACATATGGTTAGCAATGCTATATACTGTCCTAAATAGAAAATCCAAATTAAGACCAGAAACAGCTATTTTTATTTTTAAAACAATTCTCAGGCCACTGGTGAAGTATGGCTGTGAAGTCTGAGGAGCGGCATCCTTTACGAATCGGAAAAAATTACCATATTTTCAAAATAAAGTCGTAAGAATTGAAGTGGATGCTCCTTGGTTTGTAACAAATAGCCATTAACATGGAGAATTAAAAATAGATACGATAGAAGATTGCATCAAAAAAGGTTCATGAAGTTCCACTCCCAGTTACTGACAGTTAAAGGAGCAGTGATCTACAACTTGGAAAACCCAACCATAACCCGAAGACTGAAGCCCATGCTGCAGGACATCCTGTTATAACTTCTATGTTTATCAGTTCTTTTATTGTCACTCTAAAATTTTATTTTATCTAAATTTCTTTATTTTTTTCTTAAATTCACTTTTTTTATTTATCTATTAGAAATCATTATTTGTTTGTTAAATCCATAAATGTTTTTGTTATTAATTTTCCTTTTCTCTTATTAGAGATAAGAATTATTATTTTAATCTATTAATTCCTTTTTTATTTATAACTTTATATAGTTAAGGGGTGTCTTTTGTATGAGAGATAAAAACAAATAATGTACCTCTTATATTAACTATGTAACCCCACCAGGCCTATCTGGTATTGATTAAATAAATAACATACCTGATAGTTGTTTAGTGTTAAAATTAATTTGAAACGAATAATAAACCCCAAAAATAGTGGTTGATTATTTGATGGTTTGACCAAATTGGACATGAGAGAGCTCATCTTTATACCATATTGTATGATTTTTTACTAGGAGCTATGGGATTTATTCCATTCAGAAGTTGTTAACAAAAGAAGCTGTGAAGATGAATTATATTGTTCTTCAATTAAAATATAATATAATATTAGGGCAAATAGTTATAAATTCAGTGTTGGAAAAAATATCATCTAGGTAATTATATCTATGTTATTATGTTATAATATATTATGGATGATACGATATATAGATGTATCTAAAAATAGATAATAAAATTGAATAAGTAGGCCGGCTAATGATGGAATTGAGTCATTGAAGCATTAGAAATTATAAAACCGATAAAAATTTGAATGTTTTATTACATAAACAAATCTATTCATATATAACATTAGATAACTCACTACTCATTTGATTATATAATTTATGTGATATCTATATTTTCCTCAAGTTCTGTCTACTATTCCTACATCCTGGCAACATAGATTGGCAGTTTCTTTTTGGCTTTTTAATGCAGTCTAGGAACTCCATTTCCTCTTTGCTTATGAATATATAAGCTGTAAGAGCTTCTCAGAATAGCTCCATTTCTTCCTTTTACCTCGAAGAATTTTTTATTGGCTTCCAAAATATTGGATCAACAGCAGTGGCTAAAATGTATACGTTTCCAACATCAGCTCCATTTCAAATTATTCCCAGAATAGATTTTATAAAAGAGATTAATTAAAACAAAAATGCTATTATTTATCTCTCAAAATTATTTGCATTAAGTTTACCTTCTAAACCTGACCAACTATTATTATAAAAGATCATCTCATATTCCAAAACTATCTTGGTTACTATAAATTGACCCAAATAATTTATGAGACACTACACATAATTATCTTATGTCAATAATATTTTACAGTAATTCTTGAGAACAGAGCAGTCTTGAAGATCTTGATTAAAAGTTTGTAAAATCCATCTCTCGTGGTTTCATGTATCAGTGCTCGTAAGATGTAATCATTTTAAATAAAATTTGCCTCATCCGTTTTCAGTGAAGAATTATTTTAGTTGGTGATGTGACCTTTATATTTTAAAGTCATAATTAATTGATGTAATATCTGAAATAAATTTAAATTGAGGTTGTCCTTTTTTGTACTTTCCCATTGTTGATTCTAAATATTTACTATGAGAACCAGATTGGACTTTTCAATCCGAAATACATGAGTATGTATAAAAGTTAGTATTATATATTTGTCATAGATAACTAAGTCGGCTTAACATAAAATTTTTAGCTCGTAACTAATCCCAATAGTTATAGTAACAATTGGTTACCTTAACTCATTGAACGAAATTCTCTTGTGAAATATAAATGTTGGAATGACATTTCTCAACACCATTCACCGGAGGAACGGTCCCTTCACGTTCCATTAATTCCATGACGTAGACTCAAGCTATTGCTAGACTATACAACCTTAGCTGGACTGATATCAACACCTTATAATGCTACAAGGCAATCAAAGGGAGAGAAGACTCAGTAAAGTATGTATCATATGTTTCATGTATTATATATGTGTGAAGTACTAATTTTATTAATGAAGGGTGCGAAAAAAAACCAACACCATTCTTACTCCATTACGAAAATTGTTGTTTAATGAAAAATGCTTTGCAGAGATCATGACGCCTAAAATGTACCATTCCTACGCTAATGTATTGTTCATGTTGAGATGATCTTGTAAATAACCCGCACAAATTATAGACATGGGTATACCATTTGGATCCTGTTGGGAATGGATGTATTGTTACTCCTCTGCTTCCACAGCAAACAAGACCAAGAATAGATTAATGAGAATGGAACGGTATCCAGCAAGGAAATGAACAGAGGCTGAGGGAACCATCAGGCCCGTGTTTTCTGTCATCATCATAGCCGTGATTAATGGTTCTCTTGAGTGAATTAAACCATCACAATTTCCGGACCCATCAGCCTGGGCTTATTTTGAGTCCGCATTTTATTTATTGTCATTTAAACCATTTTCACTTAATTAAAAGCCTTTCACAAGGACATGACTTGAGTACCATTAAATCTTAAATATATACGTTTTTTCTAAGGAGTAAGCAAGACAAGCCTTTGCCTTTTGATTAATGGATGGTTAAGTTAAAAATTTAAAGAATTATGACAATTTAAAACTTATTTTTTATGGGGGAACTTGATTATTTACTTTTTTATTCTTCTATACATGCAATATACTGCATCGGGAACTATAATGCAATCAATAGATGAAAATCAAACTATGGTCAACATGATTCCACTCCCAGATAACTGGAGTTAGGAACTGAAGAAGGAAACCCAGGTGCAAGACATCCTGTTATAAATTCTATTTATCTATTTATTTAGTTATTTTTTTATCAGAATTAATTAGTTTTTCATTAAAAATCAGGATTTTTTTTAAATCAGTAAATTTAATTTTTGTTGCTATTTTTCCTATCTCCTATAAGTATTATTATTTTTATTTATTTTATTGATTAATTTCCTAATTTATCATTATTACTCAAAGCTGTTCAATAGGTATAGCATTTTTAATAGTTATAAATGTCTTTTGCACGAGACAATACCTCCCATAATTAATTGTAAGACAAAAAAAGAATAAAAGTATTTAATTTTTTGTTGATATTTGCGGAATGTCCCAGCATTTTCATGTTTCCAGAAGTTCATGAATTAATGCTGAGAGCTCAATGGCTAAAAAAATTGGCTTTATTTTTCCGTCTATTTCCACAGAAACTAGCGTTTCTTCCTTCTGTGTGGCGGTCGGTAGAGACTATCGTTTGTAGACGGCGATTGGTGCTGTAGACATTGAACCTTCTGGATCTTTTCATATTGTTTCTGGAACATTTTAAAGCCCAAGAAAAATAAATATGCCAGATTAAATTGATTGATATGAGGGAGGGGAGGACAATTCCTGCGAAAAAAAAAATTCCTGCGAGAATTGACTTAGAAGACGACTGCTCAAATATAACTATTATTATTATTACGCATGGTCATTAATGATAAAACGGTAATACATTAATTATTTCATTTTCAGAAGTTACACTTCTAACGGCCAATTCTAAGACAACAAACAATTTTTTAACAACCAATCACACGATTTCGGTCTGGCAAACCTAAAGACACCGATTTTATTATATTTTTATTTTATATAATCATCCAATAGAAACCAATTAAACCAGATTATTATATTTATACTGTAGATAGCTGCAGATTCACTTTTACGTTCCAAGATGAACAACCCGAGCAGAACAATAAAAGCAAAAAATGTGGATAACTTAGTTTTCTGAAGCCGGTTATTGGGATCCAGTTATCGTCTTCTTCAGTATTCTCGGAGTAACTGCTTCGCCAACTTTTTCAATATTTAGAAATAAAGAGAAGATTATTTTCTCTTCCGGTGCTAAAGAAAAACTTTTAGGCGTAGGGAAATTAAATTCGTGGCCTAAATCGCAAACGGGATGTAGTCAGGTCTCCGAGATAAAAGAGATTATTCCAACATCTCAGATATTGTTCATTTATATACATTTTTGTTGTAAATAATATAATTTATACATTGTTGTGTCAATTTTTTCTTATTTAATGTGATAAAGATTAATTAAGTGTTTATTAAAATATAGCAAACCATATATTCTTAATGACAACAAAATTATATTTTTAAGAAATCATTTATATTTCTTTCGCCAAAAAAATGAGTTCGTCAACACCCGTTAAATTAATTTATTTCATAGTTTACACATTAACTAATAATTAAATGTCAAGTCTAGTATTTAGTATTGCTTGAATCAATATCTAGATCTAATCAATTTTTTTATGAACCAACTGTTGCGCGAAACTAATCTGTGAGATGAAATACCTAATTTTATTGTCTGTCAAAAGATTCCCCACAAAATAATAAGGATCCAAGTAGGATCTCAAATTCTTGTGCAACAAATTTCCCTAGTAAACTGATTACATAGATTTTATAAATAAAACTTAGTTATATTTTCCAGATGATTGCAGAAAAGCTTAATAAAGTGCCATACACGTTTTATTACTCTTTATCCCATTAAATAAGAAATAATTAAAAAAAATGTATAAATTACCTTTTGTAAAACGAAAATGTATATAAATGAACAATATCTGAGAAGTTGGAATAATTTATTTTATCTCGGAGACCTGACTATATCCGGTTTGTGATTTATGTGTTATTCTGGCACAGACCGGTAGATGTCATCTGGTTGGACCATATTGGATGTAAATAATAAATGTTTTTTTAAATAATAAAATTAGAGTTTAAAGCCTCCTAATAAATACAAAAATATGAGGACTAGCAATAGCTTACTCTTCAAATCTCAAACGATATAATGC
>NW_027106004.1:15371-40869 GCF_000696795.3 Halyomorpha halys
TATATTAATATTCTGAACAGTTCAACTAAAAAATATACAAACCAAGATTTACCCACTACGCGTGTGAAAATTACCCATCTACTAGAGCTTACACTATATATTTGCTGAAAGGTGGGTTCTACTCTCTTGGGCTCAGGGCGGTAGGAAGTTGTTGTAAAGCCGAGGAACAGAGGCCACAAATTGGTGCCGAAAAATGGGTTCAAACTGTAGCGACTTTGGAGGGAGATTTAGGAAAAGTTCTCTCTTCCTTTCCTCAACGTGTGAAATTATTTTAGTGGCTCCCATTCTAGCTTTTCCGCTGTATTATACCCATCTTTCTTGCGTCTCTTTATTTTCTTTTTCTTTTCTCCTTTAAGTCTTTTTTCATTTTTCGTTGCCAGAAGTCCCGTTCCCTACTTTACCATCCCATTGTTGTAAAAGTTAAATTTTCCACTATTTATGTAATACAGAAACTTTTATAGATCTTTTGTTACTTCAACGGAAAAGAAATTTCTAGCTTCGTTTAGTAGTTTATTTAGTCAACTAAAATACATTGAATGCATATTCTTTAATAAATTATAGAAAACTGCTCTTATAACTTATTTTTTTATAAGTTAGATAACTCTAATTGAAGAATATTATAATCTTTTATTGAATATAAAAGAAGTACCATTTATTCAATCAATTTTGATTTTCTTTAAAAGCCAACAAAAAGTGCACTAGACGGTACCCATTTTTTTTTTTAAATCCGTATTTTATTTTTTTATTATGTTTTTTTACCGCGTTAATCAAAGTTCTGACATAAATTTAGTACAAGAATATCATTCGTTGAGGAATTTAATCTTAATCCATTTATTTTAGAGTAAAATTATCAGAAGAATGCATCCTTCAGATGTTGCAGAACAAAAACTGAAAACAATTGCTACATTTTGGCTCTCAAAAGTTCGATACTACTAAGAAAACTTCATAAACTTACGTTCATCTTATCTAGGATGCCTCAATAGTAGAGGTTTGTAAAACAAGTTCACTTGCCGGATTAGAATCCTAAACGATCACTCCATTTATAGACATGTTTTTGGAACACGTTCTCTCATTCATTGCGATCTCTTACTAAACTGACCGTAACTACTTACGTTCACCTTCTCAGTTCATTGCGTTCACAATAATTTAATAACAACTTGATTATCATTAAATATCAAATCTTTTGAAGTGAAGATTCTTTACTGACGGTCTACTACTCAAGATAAAAAAAAATTATCGACCAGTAAATTGATTTTATTTCGCGAAATGAAACAGAAATGGTGAAAAGGAAAATCGTTGATCAATTCTAGCAGGCAAAGTGTTATATTCTAATAGAAGAGTAGGAGCTAAGAGGAGATTGACTATCTCGATAGTACCAGGCCGATTAAGTGAAATGCTGTTATCACATCTTCTCCTATTTCAATATAAAACTTTTCTGGCTAGAATTGATTTAAGAAATGGCTGTTCTATACTAATTATTATTATTGAATTATATACTGAATAATAAATAATTTTATTAATACAATTTTAGTAATGATTAATTTTAATAAATTATTTTATTTCTAAAAGTTTCACTTCTGTAGACCAGTCCTAAGACTGGCAGACGTTTTCTGGCACCAATAAATTAAACAGACACAAGTAGTGCTATGTACTGCCTCTCAAGATTTAGTTTGGATGCCAGGATAATCGCTGATACCAATTATCCAAAAGAATAAGTTAATTAATTAATTTATATTGAGTTCTGCAAAACTATTACTACAATTGAATTCCTTTCGAAAGGCTTTTTTTTATCAGTTTATCAGTTATTGAATATATTTAATAAAATATATAAATATAACTTTTATTAATATTTTATATAATATAAAATATAACTTTATATTTAATAAAATATTGTTACCATCTAAACGTAGGATACATTAAGGAGTGGTAATATTTATACGTAGGTGTATGCAGTACAAAAAAGAGCAAAACATATATTTATACTTGACAATTCGGAGAAAATTATAAATAGCGGATGTAGAAGATGTAGGTGGATGGATTGGTTCTCAGCTGTTCTTTCTGGTGTCTTGTTATAAGCTCAATACATATCAGTAGGCAATATGGATACATTATAATTCAGAAAATAATATTAGTTAGTCTAATTTGTGAGGGGATCATAAATTCAATTATAGATTGGTGGACATTCTCCTTTATGCTATAGTTTAGAAAAAGAATTTGAGATAAAAGTTCAGCAAGAAGGCGACTCCGTTATTCAGTCTTTATGTAATTGGGAGATAACGCCAAACTGGCAAAGGCAAACACAAGTGACTGAATGTGTTGATGATCTTTTGTTTGGACCATAGTGCCATATCGACTTTTATCCTTTCGATTTACAATTCCTAGAATTTTATAATTTTCATTGTCATGATAATAGTAATCTACAGGATAATGTATGTCTTTTTTGCTCAAGCTTGAGTAAATATGGACGTTAAATTAAAAAAAAAAAAAAAAAAATCAGGCTTATTTGTAGAACAATTTCAAACTAACGCCACATCATCATGTGGAGTTAGTTAACTGAAAAAGAAACAGGGACAAACACGGGCGTTATCCAAATATTTATCGAACGTTAATAACTGGCTAATTGGGCGGGGTGAGGGCGCCTAAAGCTGAATGGCTATTGGTCGATCGCTGCAGCGGCTTTACTTAATTGGCTCGCTGTAGAAATATGATATCAACCCCTAGCCCGTTAGCTTCCCTCACCCCGAGTTTATTGGCCAATAAAAGCGGTTGCTGGGTCTGTTCCCGCTTGTTGTTAATAGCTGCCGGCCTACAATTTGAAAATTATGGCTGTTAATTGTGGTTAAATAAATATATAGGCCTATATTGGTGTAAGTAAGATTTGGTATAGGATTTTTAGATACCTCCCTATAAATTGAAGAGCCTCGATTTATTTATTTCACTCTACCAATGGTGCTCCCCTGTATTGTTTATCTCTTATCATTCTTACAGGACATATAACGGTGTACCAAAATTTACACCAATTTTTCTCTAGGTGTTTTAATTGAATTTTTTTCCTTAATTTAATGAACCCTTCATGATTCATGAAATAACAAAGCCAATATCACTTTCTGTACACTACCGTTATAGTAAAATTCAAAATTCAATGCACTTTTATTCAGCCTCCACTACCTTTCAATAATTTAGTTATTAGAATCACTAAAAATGAAAATATTTTTTGTATTTTTAGCACTAACACACGAACTTAACAACTTTATTACGATTTTAGTGATTCTCACTCGAGCCTCAAGGCAACTCAAAATAAAAAAATAACTTTCTATGAGTTCTCAGTCATACAGGTATAACGAGTAATAAACTGGCTGAGGCAGCGGCCAAAGAAGCATGCACCTTACTTCCACTGTCTACTAGTACTGGTAATGGTGGGAGGAACAAGTCCGGCAAGTGGGCCTATTGCCTACTAGTAACATGGTGCTGTATGCCTACAATAAATCAGTGATGGACCGATGCAGGGAAGTACAGCGTTGCTTTTGCTCCAAGGTCACTAAAACAAACAAAAAGAAGAAAATACCAGACGATGCTCAACCTTTACCAAACCTCGGAATTCGTCCACAAAAAACTATCATAATCCGACTAAGGATCAGACATACCAGATTAACCCATAAGCACCTCCTTGAAGGGAGTCCACCCCCGAGATGTAATATCTGGAATTGTATCTCGAGGACGGGTCAAATTCTGGAACACCGTTCTAGTCTGTTCCGGGTTCATCGTCAAGCCTTAATGCCAAAATATTGGAAGAAGCTGTTTGAGTTTCTAAAAGGTAACAAATTTTATCGACAGATATAATCCATACAATTCAGAGTACGGCTCCTCTAGCCTTGTTGCATACTGCACCTAAAAATTAGGCAAAAAATATAATAATATTTTTATAATTTAATCGAGAAGATATTAATTTTTTATATTTTTAGTATAGCTTTAAAATTCAATCATCAACGGATGTTTAATTTTCGAGGAAAGATTGTATGTATTATTATTATTGCTAGTAATTTATTTTTTCCTGTATGATTTTCTTTTGCAATCAACAACAGCAGTACAAGACTATATACTACTTGTACTGGTACTAGTATTTGGTAGGAGGAACAAGTCCGGCAAGTGGGCCTAGTGGTTCTTTTTGCCAACCCCTGACGGCTACCTGGGTTGCCGCTCCATATTAACCAAGGTGGGAGTGTCAAGATTATTTAAATTACAGTTTAAATGTTAAACAGCCCCAGGAATCGAACCCACAACGTTCCGAACCGACCTGGGCACTGGGACCTGCGCCCCAACCCGCACGGCCGTCACGTCGGATTTTTTTTTCGTTTTATTTTTTTTTAACCAATTTAAAAAAAATATCTCAAAAAATAAAAAATATTTCAAACATGTAAAAACAATAAATATAGTATATAATGATAGTATCGTTTTTTAATTTTTTAAAAATATTTTTTATTTTTTGAGATATTTTTTTAAATAGGTTAAAAAAAAAAACGAAAAAAAAAATCCGACGTGACGGCCGTTCGGGTTGGGGCGCATCTTATACAAATTGCATAGCTATTAATCTGTTATTTGAAGAGCTTCCTCTGAAACTGTTGTGTATATTTTTTTAAATGCATTTAAGTATTACCTTTCACTAAATTAGGATATGATTAGTTTTGTATCAGAAAGGATTAAGGATTGTATTTGCTACGATAGTTGCGAGTATCAGTAAGATGTGAAATATGCTTTTTATATGGAAAATCATTTCATAAATTTCGTAGTTAGAACATGTTTAGAACAAGATTTTTATTTTTACAGCTAATAGTGGCATATTGTTTTCTGTTGTTTATTTTCAACTCAACAATTTATGCCCTCACTTAGTTTTCACCGTCTTTGCCTTGAGTTTTGTTTTTTCCTCTATAAGTTCAAGCCTGGTTTGTTGTTTTCAAGGATTATATATTTTACATAATTATGCCTGCATTTAAATTGTTAATTTTACTTGATTTAAATTTAATTTTCTTAATTTTTTATTGTTCCATTTACTTATGGTTCCTTAATGAGTGGTTATATTAAGAATACCCATTCCCTCAAATGTGGTAGATTCTATTCATTTCTCAAGCCCAGTTTATCACTCTAAAAAAAATTATACTTATCAAATTTTTTTTTAAAAAACTGAAACTAAATCAATTTCAGATTAATGATTTATTATAATGATTGCTAAAGAACTAAACCACTATTATTCTGTCATTTTAAATAAAATAAATATATAATTATTTAAAAAATATGTCAAATAAACAAATTTTCAAATCCTTGAAGTGTACAAATATATACACATATAAAAGCATGTATAGATGAGTGCATATGTGAAAGAATAAAAAAGAGAGGGGGGTATATGAATGTAAAAAAAAATACATTTATAATAAAAATATAGGATTTAAGAAATGATAGGTTATAAGCAAATAAATTAAAATTGAATGTTAATTAAATTGTATTAAATATGAAAAAAATATTTTTAATGATAAGGTGATAACAGAGTTCTAACCTATTGAAGGTATGTACTGTTATACATGATGTCTGTAAGTGGAATAAGAGAAGATTATTTGTGTGAAAAAGTTTTAAATTTAAGATATAAAAAGTGATGTAAGGAAATAATCAATTTTAGTGTTATTTTAATATTCAATTTATTTTAAAGATATGACAATTAGCCTCTAGATAAGTTTTTAAAGAACATGACATCAATATTTAAGGTATAGCCAAAAATATCAGTATGTTTTAAGGAAACAATGTAATTAATATAGAAACAATAATTTTTATAGGTTGTCTCCTTGAAAATGGCCTGAGGGCCGAAACGTTGGAGAGTTTTTGAAAATAAAAGTTGAGAGATTATTGGATCAAAATTGTGTGTGTTAATAATTAAATAAATAAATCAATTTTGTCATTTCGAGATTCATTTATTGCAATATATTCCGTCACAGTTTCTGGCGTAGTGCGAGTATCTCTGGAAAACGTTCAGGAAGTCTGAATGTCTTCATTTAAATTATACAATGAAAAAAGATATAAAATTTTAGCGATTTTTGATGGCTCTTTTCAACTGTCAGATATCTGGCTGCAGCTAAAATATTCGTAAGTTCGAATGACGGCTGTTTAGTAGTTGTAAAGTAGGCATTGCCAGACAGGCTTGCGGTCCAACTTGCAGCCCTCACAGCCTTGGCTGGTGACAGTTTGTTTGTTAGCTGGAAGTTTTCAAAGAGAACTCAGTCGTTTGCAATACCCTATCGACAGTTCCCTCGTGGTCTCGTGGCGTTCCTCTGATCTCCAATATTGATTCAGCCTTTTGTTAATACTTTCCTACCAGGCGTTAATTTATACCATCCCCTTGTTATAATAACACTGAGGAGTTACTGAGTTTTTTGATTTAAATTTTTTTTATTTTAGAGGTAGATTTCATTTTTCTAAAAAGTAAGACAACCCTGGGAAACAAATTAATAGTGCGGCAGTGGAGAATTAAAAATCACTTGATTAAGTAAATAATTAATTCAGATCTATATTTTGTATCATTATATATATTTATAGCTAACTCCTAATCGAAATACTGAGGTAATTATAATCAAAAATAAAAATAGGAGGTTCTAGTTGAGGGCATAGACTGAATATATTTCATTATAGGAATAGATCTTTATGTTTCAATTAGAATTTCAAATTTGTTGAGGGAATAGAGCACTTGCTTTTGAACAGTTTCCAAACTACATTATGTATTCAGGACAAGAGACTTTTTTTTTGGTCCGCGGTGATTGTTGATACTGAGAAAGGTTTTAAAGTGAATTTTTAAATTGGGTTTTAGATTGAAGAGTTTTACTCCTTAGCGCAAGTGAAGCCTTCATGTTTTAGACATTTGTGGAATCGACAGGTATCATCAGTTAGAGAGTTCCTGAACCTTTGCAATATCTATCGGCGACTAGATTTTTAACTAACTTAAGAGTTTCTTAGTCCAATTCTTGATATGACCTTTTTACTTATTCTATTTATTCATTTTTTTTTTGGAATACGAAATTTAATTCCCTTTGATGCTTTGCTTATATTAACTTTGATTTATAAGTTACTGACTAAAGGAATTTGACAAAAACACAAGTTTCTTATAGGAAATTAAAATAATAAAATAGTTAATATTTACTTTATAAGTGCTTTCACCTTCCAATTTATTACTTATCTATGTAAAGATAACAAACTGGACATACATGAGCTTTAGTTTTCCCGTTAATTAGGAATATCCACTTTATATAGGCTAGGGACCCCTTCCATAATTTTGCAATTTGAATTTATCACTGTTTCTCTGTGGTAGATATACTCACTTTCGTATCTGTTATTCATACCCATGTATTTGGTAATACTCATGTATCTGTTACATACACTCATCATTACAGGGGAATTAAATAATCATCGATGAACTTCGACTCAAGTGCACGGGATATATTTCTTTAAAAAATAATATCTGTTTATATTTATCGTTTCCATTATTTTAGAAACTTCATACATTATTTCAAATTAGGATTTGTTGTTTCAAAATCTTTTATTTATTTGAGATAATTAAATATTAAATTAAGTCCTTAATTGTAAAACATTAATTGAGTATCTTAATATTTATGATTGAAATGCTTCGAAATTAGTTTAAAAATGAATTAAGTTCCAATATATCTATAAAAACTACTAAATTGTATTATTATTTTGTTTTATAATTGTATTATACTACTTTCATTCTATTTAGATTAACGTCCAGATTTACCTTCCATTTTGCTTTATACATTATTCATATTTAAAAAGGATTTCGTTTAATTTTTAATAACATTAAGTTTTTTTTTACTGTAAATTAGCTTTCGTATTTGGGGTAGAGGTTTTGAAATTAATCATGCTATATATTTTATCGTTTGTTGGAACAGACCTATATATATATTCGCATATGCAAAAGATAGGAAAAATCTCTTTTAAATTATCACCTTATCTATAACGGGTTTTTTTTTCGGTGCGTGGAGGTGGTAGGGCACAGGATAGAGGTATTCTACCAATTACAGAACCAATCTCTGGCAGATTCAATTTCCAGTGTGAAATATCTGAAGGTTAGTACAATAATAGCTGGATATCCCGAGACCGTAAATAACACGGGCCACATAAAGGGAAGGGGGGGGGCGGGATGGGTAAAAAACTCCACCAAATAACAAGGCCTCCCTAGAGCATAAATCATGAGCGACAAGCGACATCGATCGAGCGACGGCGCAAAATGCTCACGTGTTCTGGGAGGTCAAGTGTGATTTGACTACGGGAGTGAAGATGGATGGAGGATCCAGGGCTCTTAGGGCAGCTCTGTTTGGATAACCCCCTTATCCTCCTGTCCCGCTCTCATCTTCCATTTCTAAACCTTTCTCTGCCTCCTTTGTCAATAATATTTGTCATCTGTACTAGAAGGCGATTATTTTTCACATATATTGACTGATGTGGATAGTGATAAAACTTATAAATTGACACGGGCATATTTATTTTATTTTGTCAGATTATCTAATTAATTTTTAATATATGCACTGGGATCTTTTGAGCTCTGCTTTACCCCTCACACGTGGGGGATAGAATGGGCTCAGGGATCCTCAGGTCGATTGTGTAAATATCGTAAATATTATTTTATCATTATGTTATTTTATTTATTTATTTTTCATACAGAT
Source organism: Halyomorpha halys (assembly GCF_000696795.3). NCBI lineage: Eukaryota > Metazoa > Arthropoda > Insecta > Hemiptera > Pentatomidae > Halyomorpha > Halyomorpha halys. Next base: position 24,086 of record NW_027106004.1, read on the forward strand.
AGTTTGATTATGTTCATCTTGTCTATTCTTTTGTTTGTATATATTTTAAGAGAGTTTTTTTTTAATTTATTTTATTTTATTTTTTTTATTTTAGTATGTATTAGATCATTCATCACTATTACCTATTGCCCACAACTGTGTGGCAGATTGTAATATCTATCAATAAATAAATCTATCAATCAATAAAAAAAAAAATTTAATGCATGCCATCTTCCAGGTTATTGATTATGTTATGAATAATTATGTTATGATCTTATATTTTATCTATCTTCAAGACGTTTTGAAATTCGCATTGCATCTTCTAGACGATTGTCAATATATATAAATTGCTGAGTAAAAAATATAAGTTTTAGTTCTTTATTTCAAAAATGAACTTTAGTAAACAATTAAGAAAAAAATATGTAAAATACACTTTATTTAAATTTCGAGATTTCCACCAAAACTACTTTCTATTTTTTTATTTAGTGTCAGCAAAGCCTTACGTCACCCCACGATGATCCTTAGAACTCACTATCCACCATTTTGTTTCATATTGTAATATAATCTCTTGAGAGAGTGAACCGATTGTCAAGTTTTTGTTGTGAACAACTTTTTTTGTTTTGTTTTTCGCTCGTCTGTGTATGTGAGCCTTATTTTATTTTATTTTTTTTATTCAGGCTATTGTGCTAAAACCGCACCTAATATTTAGATGATATAAATTAGCTTCCAATTTGTATATTACTTTTAGGTTCTACATTTAACTGTTTATACCACATTAACACATGAAATACAATTAAATAAAAAATATCTGAGAATAAATAAAATATGTAAAGAACAATTAAAAAGTGACTTACCTATTAAATAACAGCAGAATATGAAAAAAAACTTATGAATAAAATAAAATTTAATTTCGAGTAAATTAAAACTTTGGGTCGTCCCATATTACATCATACTATTTTTTTTTAATAAAATAAAAATATAACAATAAATATATAGAGGTAGAGTATAGATTACCTAGATGAATACATTATATGGAAGTAAATAAATAAATAATTTTTTTTTTCTTATTTCATATTACATTGCATCATAATAGCTCCTTGCAGGACATTCGGTTCCATGAGTCTGTACATTTAGCATGCATGCATATCCTTGTTCTGTACGTGTCAACATAATTAAAGTAAATTAATCAACAGTCTTAGGCCTCCAAAACTAAACTAATAACCATAATCACAAACTTCACTAATAATCCATCAATATATATAGCATTACAGTTAAGTTATTTCCGTAATCGTTTTTTTTTTGTTAATATAAGGGCTGTCAGATTCATCAAATAAAATATTTCAATCGATTTAGCGAATGTCTAATGGATTCAAAGATTCATTATATTTATTTTTTATTTAAGCATAACTATTTAACTTGAGAAAAACTAAATATTTTTTAGTGTTTGTAAAAGGTAATTTGGAATACTGGAACTGGTATATTGCCTGTACAGTATATGTCCTAGAATTGAATTATGTAGGATAATCGATACATACGATAAGCTCCTTATGTCAAGGCAGTGTGTTAATGAGATCAGAATATGCATGAGTTGACTATGCAGGTAGAACATTCACTGCACCAAGTTTCATAGAGGTTGCATAACAGAAGCAGGGAGAATTATAAACCATTCCTTTTTATTATTTTATAAAAATATATTATATTTTCATAAAATATGACGCAGATTTTATTTATTATAAAGGATATGTTTTTATGCAAAAGATTTATTGTTAATAATATGTAAAATTAAATTGAGTAAGCATTTGACAGAAAGTTCCAAGACTTGCTGTCGGCGTGGTAAAATGAAATGAAGGTCTCTAAACAAGTTATTTTTTTTCACATTTTCAGAAGTAAAACTTGGACAGAAGCTAAAAACATACCATACCTTCTTAAACCCATCAGAGGTGTTTTAACATTTCACATCTGTGTCTTTGTTGGTTGTACCATGTATCTACATGGTACAGCCAACAAAGACTGCCTTTGTAGATGACTAGCAAAACTTATTACGTAACTTAGCTGACAAAATTTAGCCACAGTCGACCAACTCAACTATATAACAATAATTAGTTAACAATTACCTTCAGACTAATTCAGGAAACGCCATCTTCTAATCATTTTATATACTGTTTCTAATTCAATATCAAAATAATAGTTTTCTATTTTATTTTACTTCTTTTACTATTTATACTAACAAGGAAATGGGACCAAATACATGATCTTTTGGTAGCCTTTTTAAATGCTGAATACTATCTTACACAGTCTTTACCATGAATATCTGTCTGCGTATATTTCTGGGAGATTTTTAAGCAGTTTGAATTCTACATCTTGGTGGTGCCATACTTTGTCGAGTGACTGTACCACATCGAAGAATAGTGCTGAGCAAAACTCCTTTTCTCGAAAAGCCTTTCAATCATGCAAAAGATTATATGCAGTAGTTTATAAATTAGAGTACTTCTATCTAAATCCGAACTGAGGATCGGGAAGAAAATCACCCTCCTCTAACAGTGGCTCAATATTTTCAAAAACACATTTTCAAAAAAATTATGGATCAGTGGAAACAATAAAATTTATCTGTTTAACTTTGTGATATTGGGTAAGTTATCAGATTTTGAAATCATTATAACCTCAGCCACTTTTAATTTAAATTAGCCAGTTTTCAGTTAAAATTTGAAGCTGTGTGGACTCCAGGGCCCTGTTTCATAATAAAGTACAAACTAATACTATTAGTCTTGTAGATTTATCTTAATTCAATTACACTGATTTGTACAATAGTAACTTGTACTTAGTATTTTTTAATTCCTGTAATATCACTAATAGTCATCCCTATCATTAAAAAAATAAATATTAGTATTATTACCACACTGGTTTCTAAACTTGTACTACCAACTAATACTATTAGCTTTCATTATGAAACAGGGCCCAGGAGGGCTCCAAAGCCCACACGGTTGACTCACAGCTACAATGTAACAGTAAACAATTTTTTGTAGTAAATCCGGGTCCTTGGAGTTAGTAGCATCGTGCCTTACCTCAGTACCACATAAATTATATTTTGAATTTATACGAGGTATGTACCTCTACTTATAGCCATAAAAAATATAGCTATATTATATAGTAAGCGCAATAGTCCAAATTTCCTGTTAGAAAATTATTGAATAGTTACGGTATCACTATAATGAAATAAGAAAGTAACAATAACAATTAAGATACCGCTTTCCATTTATACAGTGTTGGGCACCCCTCTGATCAAGAAAATGTTACAAATTCCAGCCCAAGACTAAGAGGTTAACTGGAATAGCCTTCATAAAAGGTAAGAAACCATTTGCATAACAGCTCTTCATTGGATTGGACCAACCTCGGGGTTAATTGTCAATCTGGGCCGGAACCAGTTTTGAAGCTAATTCTTTAGCCTACAGCCCTCCGAGGGAAATAGAATTAGAGAGAAGGTAGAAGATCTGCTCCTGGAAGAGATATTCCAACTCCAGCGATTGCCGTAGGCACGGCCGAGGTAATGAACATTTTAAGCTATTTCCAGGCGCCAGCTTAAATTGGACAAGAAACAACCTTCCCTAGTTTCCTGCTAACAACACTTTTTCTACCTTTTGTTTCCTTAGAAAAGCTATTGTGTTTTTTTCTATCCCTTTGTTTACTTTACTACTCTTCTCATCTCATTTATTTCTATTTAACGTCGACTTTAAAAGGAAGAAACCTCTGTTTATTCTGATCTGCTATTTTTTTTTCTGCCTAACCCCTTTTCTTAAGCTAACGATCCGATGTTTGGGTGTTTCTTGGATGAGGTTGATTGGAGCTGTGAAAATGACGTGATAATCCAAGTTAATCACTTTAAAATTACTATAATTAGGAATATCAAAAAATATATGTTGATTCACTGGTGGTTTTTAAAACTCATAATTAGCTATCCGATTTCTGAATAGCAGAATAAAATGAGATTGATACTAGATGTAAAAATTTTGCGTTCATGAAACGGACCTTATGATCAGGATTTGATATTAACTAGTAGCATTAATATATAATATATTAGTTAGCATTATCATATCAGCATGTTAGCAAGCATTAACATGTCGGTTAAAGCTAAGTGAATAAATAATGTATAAGTTCCCACCTAAAACTGTTTTAAAATAAATAAATTGTACAAAAATTTCCTTTTTCCTAAAAAATCCACCTGAAACAGGCATAATGAAACTATGTGTGATAACTCTTGAATAGATGGAGATAAAAATCATGAGTTACAAGACTGGATTTTTGGTTTCAGGCGAAGATGATTCCAAAGTAAAGTCTCGACGAATTAAACTGAGTTTTTAATACTTTATTAAATTTATTAATTAGTTCAATAAAGGTATGTCAAGCCACTCTTAGCTACAAAACCTGCCCAAAGCTCACAATTATCCTATTACAATGCATAACAATAAAAATAAAATAAGGCGTATATATAATACCGATTTATTTCATATTAAAATTATAGTTGCATTACGATCCTGTTAGAGCAAACAAGAACCATTATGAATTTGTATAATTGAAAAAGATAAATTTAAATTATATACTTTGTCTCATCATACATTCGTGTTTCATTTAGGTGCTAATATCTATTTAATAAAATATGTGTTATTACATCATTTTTTTATATTAATGATGAACGAATAAATATTACTACTTGTAGATTAGTGTGAATAATTTGTAGTGATTTGTAAAAAAGCATTTAGCTGACACGAATAGAACTTGCTGGATCCGAACTGTTGAGAGCTGAGCCGAAGAAAAGTTAACTGACGTTAATTGTTTGTTAATTAGCCTTGCCCTTTATCAGAACAATGGTCTTGGCAACGATTCATCCCACCGTAATAAAATTAGTTTGTGGAAAGTAGCCTCTCTCCCTGTCGCACTCTCTCTTCCGCAATATTTTTTATTCAAACTTCTCGCTTTTTCTCTTTAATATTCAATTAACTCTTTTTATATTAGCTTAAAGGGAGACTGGAACGTTTCAAGAACAATATTTTTTTTTTGTTCGTTTCACTGACACTGTAACGAAAATTATCAAAATGAACTCCGTTCTGTATTAAATAAACGGTCCTTGAATTTTTTTTCATTGTGCCAATACAATACACAGGTTTTTATAAAACAATTAAAAATTTCCGAGTATCTTAATAACAGATTTTAAATGAAAAATTGCTGCAAAAAAATTGTTATAAAAAACATTTTAATTAACAACATATTTCGACTCACTTTTACCTTGAAAAAATGGAGTTTTTTAATAAATGACTGTTGAGCATATTCGATACTCATATTTTTAGAAATAAATATAATAGTAATTGATAAAATAATAATACAAATCCATATCTGTTTCGTTTCATCTCAACATTGTTACCGAGTAATTCATATACCGACTATTTTTAATTATATTATGGACTTCATTAATGAAGTCATAAAATTTATATTAGGAAAACAAACCCAATTTTAGAATTAATTGTCTTAAATTGTATAATCATAAGAAAAGTTTTTGATATTTAACTACTTCATTACCGAATACCGTTTTCCCAAGAGTGCACTAAGTAATCAATTATTTATCATAAATTCTCTAAAACTAAAGTTAAATGAGCTTTTCACCATCAAGTGTATGTGTGAATAAGCAATGTTCATACTTAAAATGGAAAATTCAAGGAAAACTCATGGAACTGAAAAATAGTCTAGAAAGACTAAATGACTTATGTAACAGATAATAGATAATGAATATGTTGTGTAGTATCAAATGCAATAACTGCATTATTGCTTATTTGATTATTTCTTACAGTACAGGTTCGATTTAGTGAGCTCCTGTTATACCATCCTCTTACAATATAACATTTTTCCTGCTAGAATCGACTTAGGAAATGGTTGTCATATACTTATTATCATCATTATCCTGGTAATAATATTTTCTTCATAAAGGTATAATTAATACAGATATAATACTTCATTTCATTATGCCGATTACATTTATTTCAGTTCAGACACTCTGCTACTAACTTCAAGAAACCGGATTTGATTCCGGTTGTGGAAGATGCTTATTTTATGTGTCACTGTAGCCGTGAGTCAGCCCTGTGGGCCACCGGGGTCCACCCTGCCACATAAAGTGGGTTCCCTAATTGGATCAAAATCTGGCGGTTGAGCATGATTTTGAACAAATTATCTCATTGTACGACTGTTGGTCTAGTGACAGTATTTACTTACAAAGTACTGTACCCATAACTTTTCATGGATTGGAGCGGTACATATTTATTTATTTTAATAAAAGCTTAGATGGAATAGATGGATCTAATATTGACGAATTTTTTCTTCGGTCCCGTTATTTATTCGAAATATAAATGAAAATTGATGAAAATACATGGTATTTTTTTATAAATGTTTCGGCTTTACTCTAAAGTATAAAGTCTTTTCAGGAAATTGCGTCATTTCCAAGCGCTTCGATAAAAGAAGTCGTAAAAGTTCAAAAGTAGGAGTAAACCATTTCTCACCTCTGCTATGTTCTTGCGTCACTCTTACAGCTTACAGCAATCGATAAACATAAGATTTCTTCCATCAGAGCTGGTATTTCTATCAGACCCATTAGAAAAAAAAGTCTTTACCTTTAATCCTCGTATTGAAAAACACCCCAACGCTTGCTTTACTTTGATAAACTTCTATCTTGGTTTTTAAACCGTCTCTAAATCTTTGCAGTTTTTCTTCAACGCTGATTCCCGGGGCTTAAGAGTGAAAGCCCTGTCGGGAAAACTACTTCAAAACTTCACAGCGATAAAGCGGGTAAGTAGCCAACTTAAGATGGACGCACTTACACTTAACGAAGTGTTCCCCTTAAATCTTGGAGGCCTTCCACTCCGAAACAGTCTTCAGCTAGGTGCTCTGAAACATTTGGAACAGAAACTCACATTTCATTCAATGCTAGATTTTACTTAATCCTAAGATATATTGCAGATCATTATTATTATAATATGCACTTTAAACAAAATAGATTTAAAATAGTGCATTAGGACCAATTGTGACACACAAAATTTTAAATATTAATGGAAGATCGTTGTCTGACCGTGTGTATTATTAATAAATGGAGTATGGACCGGGTACAGTAAAAAAAAAATCTCAAATAGTGACAACTGTTTTTATTTGAGCTAACGTTTCGCCCCACATTGCAGAACTTCGTCTAGGCTAAAAAAGATAAAAACACTTAACATAAGTAAAAAAGCAATATAAGGTTCAAAAACATTATAAAACCATCATAATGCTTCTTTTCTCTACGTTCAGCTTTTCAGAAGCCCAATTTCCTGTCATGTCTTTTATTCTGGTTTTATTTTCTAAATTTTCTACCCCTAAGGTATGGAGGTATTAATTATATTTTTATACTTACAATCCTTTCTTTTTCTTTTTATATTTTTGTATTTTATTTTTGATTTATATTCATATGTTACCAGCTTAAGTATACTTACATTAATTACTTAATTCTTAATTTTCCTATTATATAATTTTGATTCTGTATCCCTATTCATTTGGTATATTGTCTTTCTTTATCATTTATATTTATTGTATCTCACTATTTTAACTTTATTTCTTTTTTGTGTTTCCACCCATATACATTTTAATTTTTTGTTTCGTTAATGTATGTGGTATTTAAATGTTAAATACATTTGGACATTTACAAAAGTTTTTCACGGAAACTTATTCATAAAAAGTAATATTACTTGCAGTTCCAAAAAGACTGGGAATAATTTTTTCTTCGAATGGCTAAGAGACCTGCGAGCACTGGTAAGGAGGGTAGGCGTTACGACACGGGATGGAACACTTTGTGCCATGTCAATTGTTAATGCATTACCGATTTAATGATTACCGATTTATTAATAAAGCTGGCTCAAAAACCTGATGCAGCAATCCTGAAGAATATTATTTCCAACTTTGAGCAGAGCCTTAAGAAATCTTCATAATTGCCGGAATGGGGATTACTTTCAGATCTCAAACACCTCTGTACTAGGATAAGTACTAGGGACTAGGTTAAGTAGCTCCCATAAGTCGTATAGACCTATATGTCTCCTACCTGTGGTGAGGTTCTGAAAAACCTTATTATGACCAGTCTTGCAAGTGAAAGTCACCAACGGCATTAATGCCTGGAATCGGAATCTTACAAGCCGGTAGAAAAGCAGGCTGGCGACGCTCAGAAGAGATCTCTGCTGTGAGTCATTACAGTTTTATGAAGATTCTTGACCTTCTACTTCGAGAAAACATGTTTAAATATACATACATGAAAGGAGGCTCAGAGGGTCTGCCAGGAAATATCCTGGTGAGAATTTGAGAAGCCCCCATAAAATGGAAACTATTGTTCAGGAGAACACAACGAACGAGTAGGACCGGCGATAGGTGATAATCCGGAATGGGTCCCACCGTCTTCTATGCTTCCTGTGAAGCATCTTCAGTAGCACACTTGGAACCTCATCTTGACCAGACGCCTTGTTTCCCTTAGTGCTGCGAAGTATTGACTCCAGCTAGATTAAACGGGTCTCGGTGGCCTTCAGTTGGCGGGGGAAGAACACTAGTTGCCTCTCAGCATCCCTCGCTGCATAGCTTGAGGCCAGGAGGGCAGTCTGCTCCTCAATAAAATGTCCTTACCAACTTCCAAATCTGAAGATAATCGTCAAGGGTCCGCCGGAGCTGGCCATAGCAAAGCGCGGTCTTCTAGGCACGCAGGAGTATGAGTAGGGGCAATCGCATTGATAGCCGGTTTTAAGTCTCAGTCACACGTTCGCAGAAATACAAACACACACACACAATCACGTGGGCTCAATACGGATTTCGTAAAGAGCGATCCACGATAGATGCTGTTGGATTGGTAATAGAGATGGCCCGCACAACAATCGCAGGAGCAAGGTGAAGGAGGGGCGCTAAGTGTTATGCAGCAATCATCACTCTAGACGTTAAGAATGCTTTTAACACAGCAAGATGGACTTCTATAATAAATGCCCTACGGGTTATGGCGCTGCCAGCCTGTCTTATGAGAGTTCTCACAGACTACTTCAAAGATAGAGTTCTGTTTCATTTTTCAGACATTGGCCAAAGGAGATACAAGGTTATTGGTGATGCCCCTCAGGGCTCGGTATTAGGGACTCTTCTGTGGAACGTTATGTACGACGCAATCTTAAAATTGACAATGCCGGAGGGAGGCACAGTTGTGGGATTCGCAGACGACGTCACAGTTGTAGTGGTGGCGGAGTACTTGGAAGAAGTTACCCTCATCGCTAACTGGTTAGGAACAGCCTGGGCTGTTGCTACGGTCCGAGGTTGGCTGTCTTCGGTAGGCCTACAACTTGCAGATCACAAGACCGAGGTTCTGCTAGTAACTAAAAGGAAGCAAACTGAACCATCACTGTCACGATGGGTAGCCACGAAATTCGTTCCCAGTGTTGTTTAAAATACCTAGGAGTCATGGTTGATGAACGTCTCCGCTTCAATGTTCACACGGAATATATCAGCACTAAATCTGCTAAAGTAGCATCCTTATTCTCACGCCTTTTGCCTAACGTTGGAGGTTCCAGGGAAAGTCGAAGAAGGCTTCTTGCTACAGTTGTCTCATCGATTATATAATATGCAGCTCCTATTTGGAAAGATGCGATGGTTAACAAATCATACAGGAAACAGATGGTTACGGTTTATCGCAGAGTTTGCTTGAAGACGATTTCCTACGAGGCAGGGTGGGTGATAGCCAGAATGCCACTGATGAAACTCCTTGCTGAAGAAAGAAGTAGGCACTATAGACGACGCTCTCACGTTTCCAGAGAAAAAGAGCGGAAATACCGAATACAGCATACCAATACCGATTCAAATTGGACAACACCGCAGAATGCCATGGATGTCAGACTGATGAGGAAACAGCGGAGCACGTGTTTTTTTCTTGCATTCGGTTTGCTCAGGAGGGAAGCGAATTGCAGAGAGTATGTTGAGGACGCATCACACCAGATAACGTGGTGGGCTCTATGCTACGATCAGATCAGCATTGGAACGCAGTGGAAAGATTCACCACAGTCGTCCTCAAGAGGTTGAGAGAGGAAGAGAGGACTATAAGACGTGATTAATATGAAAATGTGAAGAAAAGGAGGCGGCACTTAGCCATTTCCCTTTAGTAATGCCTAACGGTGGTCCCGTGAAGAGGAATGAACAGGTGTAGGTAAAAATCCCGTACTTTGTAAAACTAAAAAAAAAAACACGTTCATACATGCACAGGGACACACAAACACAGGATGTTGTTCAACTTCCTAATTTCTACAACTTTTATTTAATATTTAAGTTAGTTAATCTAAGTTTTACCAGAATTTTAATAGTCATATGCTGAAATATCCATTTGCTATTCTTTTAAAAATATAATCTCACTCCTGATCTATTAATAGCTACCTTAACCGCCATGTAGAAATTTAAAATAACTTACATAACCAAGTGTTTCTATGTTTTTTTTTCTTATATTGAAAGTACGTCATCCGAATAATAATCTACTCCATCTTCCCTAATAATAATTATTTAAAAAAATTAACGTTTAAACTGTATCCAAAATAGTGAATTTTCCGTTAAAACATATATTGTTTAAAAAATATATATAAATATAGTCATAGAAATATTTTTATACTTTGAATATAAAAACTCTCCAACTATAAACTGGAGAATGGGTTTTTTACTTGGCTCGTGCTGTATTTGGAGAGGATGGTAATCCCGTAACTGGACTATTGACCTAGTTCGCCCCTCGAAGGTAAAGTGTATGTGAATGAAACTGGGTTTGTAAAAAGTTACGTATATTTTCAGCCTCTCTCCATACTCAGGGGAAGGTTTTAGGCTGATTGCTTCCAAAAGTTATATTAGAAATTTTTTTCCATCTATTCGCATCAAATTTTTTCGGTGAAATTGAATATGATGTGACCCATTTTTTAATTCAATATTTCTGTTAGTGCATTTTGGTTTTCGGTAGTTGTATCAAATTAACGTTTTTATCTGAGTTATTTAAAAATGACGGGTCATTTTATTATCATAGACCTTTTGAGGTTTTCACCTCAATTGGACATTACAGCAACGAAATCTTTCGTTGCTTTAATGTCCAATTTTCTCATTTCCGATGAGTCCTCTATGAGACCTACTAATTTGATGAGTATACAATAATTATTTTAAAAAGTATAATGACTTAATAAACTCCATTTTTTCTTCCCAGGCGTGTCATAACATTTTCAAAGTTATCAAACTGTATTTCAGTGCAAGTACTCCACATTTCATCTATCTATTTTTCGGACTTGAAGTCGTCACAAGAGTTTCAGTCATCTGTATCTAAATACTTTTTGAATCTTCCTTCGTTAGAAAAAAATGAAGATACTATTAAAGTTATACCATGTATATATCGGCGTACCATACAACGCGGGAGGAACATAGCTAACAGAAGAAGCCACTTCTTAATTCATAAAATGTTCTGCCCTAGTTGTATAGGCTCGCGTTAATAAAAAAACTATTTTTATTCACCTCATCTTCCACACCTTCCCAATTAACCATGTAAAGTGCTTAATTAATTAGATCTTAAACCATTCCACTATCGGTTTCCCAAAATATTATCTTCAAAATAGACCAAAAGATCTACTAACATCCAAAATATCATTTCCGCTTCTTCAAAAAAAGTGCCGGGCTTTCCTCCGAGATTGTTGGGTAATTTTTCTAAGATTTTCCACCAAAGTCACATATCTATTACTCCAGAATGGTTTTAATATTCCACATTACTATCCGCCATTTTTTTTTTAACAGCGGCCTATTTGGGATTATCTACAGCCTATTTTCTGAACTACTCTTAAAACTGCATAACCAATTATTTTTATCGAAAAGGGAACTAATTAGACAGCTTTTAATATATCAAAACTTTTTTTTTTATGGATGCTCGTAATCGCCCATAATTTTGAAATGATTCAATTTTACAAAAAAAAATTTTGGAAGAAGATAGTTGACCGTATGAAGTATAAAAGTTGAGCGAAACGTTAGTTAACAATAAATAGTTTTCTTTTACTATTTTGATACCTTTATTGACCGCCGCCCGGACTATCTCCCTACAAAAAATTATGATTCACATTTTATATAAATTTTTGATACACCAATATTTTGCCATTGTAAGTAATTAGATAGTAAAAGTAAAAATAATTTAAATTATATTTATCCTGTATATATCTTTTTGTAAAAGCTCATTATACAAACAAAAGTTTATTCATAAATCATAAAATCAATAAAACATAAATTCCTTTGCTTTTATGTAACTTTTCCTCTACACATACTTAAACATAGAAAGCCTTATAGTTTTACTTATTAATTTTTCGTTAGGGCAGTTGTTCAGTGAGTCACTGATCTATTCACCACTGGGCAAAGTGATACTAGAGATTATTATATTAGGATACAAATTTATTTTTCATCTTACGAGCCATTGCATACTGGACTGCCTATCGACTATAATTTAATATAAAATGATTTTTAGGTTAAAATTATTTTTTTTTGCTAAGAACAATTATTTGTTGTTTACATATATATGCAATAAATAAATTACCTTATGTAAAAAATAATTATGACATACACTTACTTGTCCAAGTTACTTTCCCTTTCATTGCTGCTAGCTGCTATGTCACTGTTTCTTATATCTCCGAAACAGTAATGTACTTCAATACTCCATTAGGATCGGTGAATTGTTTTGTAGTAATTGCTTGTCATATAAGATCATTGGATCAGATAATATAAAAAAATTACGTTAAATATCTTCAACATTTATTTTTATGTGCTCTAGCATCTGAAACGGAAAATATTTTTTAAATTGTCATTATTTATTATTACACAATTGAATTCCGTAAATAATTAAAACATATGACTGGAATGAACAGAAAATATATATTCTAAAGTTAATAGAAGTTCTGGTAAGATTATAGCTTATTAAATTTTTAGTAACATCGCTTATCAATACCTATTCCGTCAGTCTGCTGTTGTACCTCTGGGTAGTATCCTTGGTACTATCCTTTATACAGTTTTCACAGCTGACATCCCAACCTATCCTAACAATATCCTCACCACGCATGGCGATGACACATCGCTATTTTCAGTGAACAATGATCCTTACATTGTATCCCAAACCCTCCAATCTCACATCACCATCCTTGAAGAATGGTGCCGAAACTAGAGGATTAAAATTAATTCCCATAAATCCCATCAAATCACATTTACCCTTCGTCGTAAATCAATGACCTCTTGCCCTACAATGTCCTTTAACAATACCCCACTTATTCCTGTCGAACAGATCCATTACTTAGGACTAAATCTGGACAAACAACTGACATAGAATCCTCATGCAAGACTGAAAAGACAGGAAACTGCACATCGATTCCGACTATTACAACATTTACTGGACAAACAGTCTAAATTGCTAATCCATTACAAAAGACTGATCTACATGACTATTATAAGGCCTATCTGGACATACGGAGTTGAGCTTTGGGACTCCACTAAACCATCGAATTCCTCCCGAATCCAATCCTTACAGTCCAAAATCCTTCGTAAAATTCTTAATGCTCCTTACTTTGTCACAAATCAAGTCATGCATCAGGATTTCAATGTCCCATATGTTGCCAATTTGGCCAGAACCAGATACCTACCATTCCTTCCATGATAAACTTCCCAACCACCCAAATCCACTTGTTTGTTACCTGGCTTCTCCTTCATTACCTAATAATCCTTCTAGGCGTCTAAAACAAAGATTCGAGGCCATCACCTAGGATCTTCTCCTCTGGAAATGTTATTTGAGTTCTACCATTGGATAGATTCTCCACATGTTTGTATCATGTCAATGTGTCCTCTACAGAAAATGTACTTGTTGTATATATTTTTATACAGTTGTAAATAACAATAAATAAATTATATATATAGGAACTGTTATATATATATATATATATATATATATATAATTCAGTTGCAACATTTTATGTAAGCGTACCACTTGGATCTGAATAAAAAATTAAAAAAAAAAAAAATATTCGTTAACTGTAAGTGTGAAATTTATTAGTTTCATTCTTCATTCTCATACATCACCTGTTAACACGGCTGTAGAGGAATTATGCATTGAGTCCTTATTTTTTGAGTCTGTAACATTTTAATATTAACATGAAAGCGATTTCTTCAGTATTCCTGAAGCTTTAAATCACATTAGAATTAAATTTTATTGCCCACATATTCCATTAATCTTTTAATGTTTGTTCCATTCCGTAGCGTTATACAGCTCATCGTGCGTTGGCTTGCTCTGGGATAGGGAGGTCTTCATTGTTCAGGTTTAGCTTCTATAAATTGGGTATACGTACCTATAGCGGTTTGGAGTGAAAACCTTGCGGTTGGGTATAGATACTTACTAAACTCAACTAGAATCGTTGGTTAGGTTAAGAAATAATATGGTTGCATTCATGGGCCCAGGTTTATTTTATTTTAAGTAAATCCGATATGGATAATGAATGGATGGGACCACAACATTTAATGAGGTAACTCAAAATAATAAGTATATCATTGTGATTTGTTTTTTCTTTGAACCAAAATATTTGTGCTCTCTGACAAAATGTTTTCCGTTCCAGTTGAGTTCTGGGTCCTGGCCCTAGATCACGATCTGAGAATGGCTGGAGACGTGACTGGAAGTGTCTACCTCAAGGACCCGTCGGGGACTAAAGTCGCCATCTGGGAGGAAGTACCTCTGGATGAAGGTATTGTTTTATCAACTTAATTCATTTTAATTATATTTAAATTTATCATCTAATTTAAGAAGTCCCTATGTTGATTCATTCTACTTGTATTCTATGAAGCATTTTTCATAAATCGATTCGTATTTGCTTAATGCTGGATTCAAATATTTATTTTGGAATTAAATTTCACGTTAAAAATGCCTGCCTTTATTCCACAATCGGTAAAACGCTGCAAGAATGCCTTCGAGCATTAAAAAACTAAAGTAAAAAAATAATATTTGAAGATTATTATTTGGTTGTATGTGGTGAATGTAGGATGGTCGTCAGGATAGTGGTAACGAAACACACAAAAAAAGTAGAGCAAATATTTATTAATATTATTTCTATTCATATATGTATCATATTTTTCTTTGACTGCATTTCCCACTTTTATCTAATCTAATATTATGTTCATTTTTACATATTATTTTTACTACAACTTTCTATGCGTACTCTCATAGTTTGATCGTATTTCAAAATTTTAGTACCTAGTTCTCATTTATCTCTGATGAAGACCAGCAAAGTAGGACGAAATACCGGTTACTAATAGTTTTCCTGCCATTTTTGTACTTTTTTCTAACGGCATTCAACCAATTTCCTACAATAAAAAAATAATAGGACTACAAGAAGCGTTGAAATAAATTCTGCATAATAATGAAGATTCTTCATTCTGTTCTAATTCATAAATAGTTTACTCAAATAACATTTGATATACATGTCTGCCATAATTTTTTTTGGTCTCTATCAGCCATAATTTTGACACAAAATGGCTGATTGCATTATAGTGGTAAATGTATCGTCGTATAATCCGTGTTAGGCGCACAGTGGGATACTTTGAAATCTAAATATCTTGAAATGTAAAACCTCAAATTTTAAGAGTTGATATCGTTTTTTAAAACTTTTTTTTGTTCGTTTACAGAGATTCATCATTTAAAGTAAAAAATAAAATTATTGTTATCCAACATGTTTTTCTAAATGAGTAAATAATTGTGAACTAATGATATGGAAATAGATTAGTAATACCAATTTGATATTGTTGAGAAAACTTACGAAAGCGAAATAAATTTCATAGGTCTGAATATTTGTTATTAGATAGAAAACATAATATGACAGCTAAAAAGGTTACAAAGATTTCCAATTGCTTACACTTTTTTATTTTATCGTATCATTTTTATTTAATTTTGTTACCCTTGCTGTTTATTATCTAGTAGTTGATTGGACTATGAGGACTGGAAATATCCGGTAAGGCAGAGATAGACAGCAACAGCAAACACTAATTAAGCGGAACGATTAAAGTCCCTCACGTCCGCCTGCTGATTAGTTTGATTGCACTAACCTTTGACATCATTCTGTCAGGGAATCGGAGATAGCACAGCATCCCAACACGTAGCTTCTGCATACGTGAGATAGTCACCAGTTCATCTTCCATTCCGATAGCTCTCCCCTGAATCACATCAAAACTCATATTGGCTTCGCACACTGATTTCGAAAAAAGGAGATTGCGTTGTTAGTTTTGTGAGAGATCCGTAGCAGACTTTGGTATATTAAACAAAAAACTACAGAAAAAAATATCATTAAGACACATTAAAGCAAACAAAGATATTAATTATCATAACCACGTCACAATTTCTCATGGAAAACATGACAAGACTAATAAGATGGAATCTTCCAGAAATCTCAAATTAATTATGAGCTTATCTTAACTGCAAAGCTTTTACTAATAGAAAAATCAGATTCAATTGTAGAGGTATAAATGTTTCGTCACATTAATTAATTAAATTATTCAATGCTACTCTCTGGGAAGGGTGAATTGTCATTCTGTAAGGAAAAAAGAAAAGGTGGAAGGATTAGAGTTCCACAGAAAGGCAGCTCAGAAAAAGAACTTAAAAACGCAGTAGTCCAGTGAAAGGAAGGTAGGAGTTAAAAGGTGAGGAACCTGGTTGTTGGGAACTGAACGGAGTCATTGGAAATCAAGAACACAGTACTTTACAA
>NW_027106004.1:40969-65104 GCF_000696795.3 Halyomorpha halys
ATTATCAATTCAAACAATTAAAAATATAGGATGGAAAAAATACCAGTCTCTGAAAGCCTGAGTACAATTTTTATTATAACACATATATAACAAAGATAAAATAAAATAATAAGGTAAATGTTTAAAAAATTCAATTATTCAGTAATATAAAACAAAAATATGATTTATATGTTACAAGAAATACAAAAAAATAAAATAGCTTCACCACATTCTAACCTGTGAACGTAAACTGAGCTCTTTCTGGTGTCGTACATAGTTGCTAAGCGCTCTCCAATTAGAGCCTTTTAATAAAGTGAATAATTTTTCTGGAGAGCAGGCCCTCTGCCTAAAATATTTTATTCTAATTTCACAATACTTGTGATAGGTTCCCAAGAAGTCCCAACGGTATCTTCCTTTTCTTTGAAGTTACATTCCGGATAGTTGTCGATCATGCATACATGATTTTACCCTTAATGCCACATTAAGAATAGCAGTCACAACGTGAAGCAAATAAATCACCGCCAAGAAATGTTAAATGTATTCAAAGGGAAATAAAGAAGAAGGATATTTTTGGGTGTATTGACGTTAGTTCTTCTGAGGATTGTGTACAAAATAAAAAACAAAGATCTAAATTACTCTTAATGATCAGAGAGTTAAGAGTTTTTTGTTTATATTTTCAAAAAAATTCTCGTTTCAAACACAAACTTACGAAAAAACAAAACAAGAAAGAATGAAATCTAAAAACTGCTACTCCAAAAACATATAACTTTCTGATGGTACAACTACTAACTATTACTAGTAATGAATTTGTTAGAATTAATATTATTTAGTTGTTCTGACAATTTGTGATCTGTTTTTAAACATATTTTAATATACAATGAAATGAACTGAATGGCTTGGGACAAGAGTATGAGACAACACAACAAATTTAAATTTTGTGCAAAAATAGTCATTTGGTTCTATTTAAAGCAATTCATTATGTTCGCTTGTTTAAAACCATAATTCCTACATGTTCATATATATTATTACCGAATATGAAATAAATAAAACAATAACTGTGCATTGTACATAATATTGCCCCAATCCTTTCAATTAAATTTAACTACAGTATTAATTTAATTGAAGAAATATAAATGCAAAAAACATGTAGTTAGGGGAAACAGTTAACGAATAATAACAAACAAAGATAAATATAAACTTGCTACACAATATAGAATAAATTTACATTTGTGGAAGACCTTTGCAATCTAACTAGCCCCTTGTTATTTATGACAGATGTTCTTGTGAGCAGGATAAAGGATTTTAATTATTCAACAGCACTGTAGAGTCACTATGGGGAAAGAAAAGAGAAAAAAGAAAGGGTGACAAACATAATTAATCCGGAGAAGAAAGAAAGAGAAACATATGTAACTAAGAGAAAGAACGAGCTAAAATAAAAAATAGATTAACTCCAGTATTTGTCCAACCAGGGGGAAAAAACTCATTTCATTTGGCAGATGTTTAATTTACCTTGGGATTCCAACTTTTATGGGCTTTGAAGACAAAAACTGGCTGATATGAGTAACCTAATTGAGAATATTTGAGTAATTTATTTCTCAAGTATGAAAGATATAATACTTTTATAATATGAAAATTATAGCTATAATCTAATAATATTTTTCAGATTCGCTTCATAGACCCGATTTATAATCTCTTTAAAAAAAAGTGACTATTTTTAATAAAAAAATAAACTATAATTTATTTTTCTTTTGTTTAGGTGAAATAATCTCTAAATTTTAATTGATTTTTTGTTATGATTTTGCTAGGATTTTACAGAAAAAATTTAAAAGGTTGTTTAACTATATTTATTATAACATAAAATAAAAACCTACAAGCAACGATCTCACGAATGTCTACCACTTATGTTGGTCTTAGTTTTTATAAACTTTATCATTTTTAGAGGTTTTTGGTAAATTCTCTATATATATTTTATAACCTCTTCTCTGAACTAATTAAATCATTTTCTATGGTTAATGGAATAAGGAAACCCATTATGAAATATGATTCAGACCTATGAGTATTTTTTTAATTACAAAAACATATTATTTTTTAATATAATAATATTTTGTAGTAAGTAAGCTATTTTTTTCCCTGTTTGAAATTTCTAAATTGGATAATCTGAACATTATTAAAGATCTGTATATTTTATTCGGAATAAGGAAGCTTACAGGAGGCTTATATAAAAATTTCCAACAATAAATAAATGTTGAAATTTTTAATTTGTCAAACAGTGAATTTCTTTGTATCTCTTTTTTTTTCTACATACTTTATGTGTACGTTTTTCTCATTCTGAAGTCAACATTAAAGTATAAATTTCCTAGATAAGTAGGCAAAAAAATCATTCAAAAATATTTAAAGGCATATATTTTCTCATATTTAAAATTCAAGCCGATTTGAATACGATTTGTGTCTTTTTTTATACTTTAACGTATCCTTTTTTATCTTAAAGCTATATACATTTTAAATTGATCACTTGAGTACCGTAGGAGCAATTTAAGATTTTCGTTGAACAAAACTGCCTTCCATATCTTATCAGTAGCTAAAAATCTGTACCTGATGGAAGAAAACGGAGTCCATTTTCGGTTTTAACACATAAATAAACACGAAGGTGGGAAAAATCATTAAATCACAAATTCAGTTGCAGACCTGTGTCATCGCGGTGAAATATTATTGATCACACCATAAAATGCACCGACAAATTTATTTATTTTATGTACAAAATGTGTGCTCTCTATCCCAGTTTTTTTTTATATATAAATATTTATTGCTAATATTAGAATACGTACTGTTCACATAGAAAATAAATTTAAATAGTTAACTTAAATTCTTTCCATTACACACAAAGATCAGAAAATAATTTAGTATTAAAACCACTGTAAAATTTATTATTATTCACTAATGATAAACGTCCATTAAATTTAGGTATAATAATAAAAATGATTCTAAAATATAAATTAATATTTAATACAACAGTATATAACTGCATTAGTTTGATCAACTGCACAATTATTTGGATGCGGCGTTTGTTTATACAGTACGCGCACAATCTAACTGTTGTTCCGGACAGTATTTTTAGGCGCGGTTAGACCGAAACATGCCTGCAGTTATTAAGATAAAAACGTAATTTCGTTTCATTTATTGCTTCTATAAAATAAATTATTTATTTTTGAACTAGTAGATATATTCTCTAAGTAAGTCCAAGACATAATATGTAGGCATACCTTATTCTGTTTCCTTCCTTAATTTAAGTAAAGAGTAATTTTTCTCCCCAAATAAACATATAATTAATACAATATGTTAAATACAATATTTGATCAGAAATTATTGATTCAGCGGTTCTATGTAAGAAGCCATTATCGGTTAACATATTCCAGGAGATTATCGGGAACCGATTGGGGGGAAGGATGGGGGCTAGATTAGGAAGTCTTGAATAGATAGGACTTTAGTTTTGAAGGGTAGGCATTAGGGAAAAGCCTGCAGTATATAGTATACTAAGGTCATTTTGAATAATTTTATTCTTGGCGTAATAAGAAGCATTGGGTAATGGTACCATAATACTTACATACAGAAATAATATTATGATTTTATTTAACCTCATAACGGTCCGGATTTTTCTGCAGTAAAAAAAAAGTAAAATTTTGATTTAAAAAACTGAATTGTATAGTTTTTTACTGCCTAACAGTATGGGTTTTTTAAATCAAAATTTTACTTTTATTTTTTTTTTACTGCAGAAAAAAAAAACTCCATATAACAGGTAACCTTAAAATACCAAAGGTAGTAAAAGGTAAGACACAACACGAATTACTTTTCTTTTTTCACAGTAATGCACTTACTAATTCACTTTTTATTTCTGTTTTAGAGGGTTCAGAAAAAAAAAAGTAAAAAACTACAAATATATCCTAATACCGTATAACTAATGTTTCTACAAGAACATCTAAACTAAGAAAGAAATTAGATTAAAAATTATATATTAAACAAATCAAACGCTAATTTATATAAAAATAACGTCTTAACAAATAAGAAACAATAAGTACGTAATTTTTTTTTTTTAATGTATATACTACGTTAATGGATAAAACATATGGAGAAACATTTCAAAGAAATTTACACTTAAGCAAGAAAAAAAAAACAGTGATTGTAGGTAACAAGTAGTTAACATCAACAAAATGTATAAAATATAATCGAATTAGCAATCAACAACTTATGAATTGCGATTAATAGCCAGATATACTTCTAAATTTGTTCATACAACATTTTTAAAAACCTTTCTTTTTTATCAAAATCAACGTCGCTGAAAACTATCTTACGTCTTCATTACTATTTTAAATAAATATTCGAGAATATTACGATTTTAATAGATTTTTGTAGAATATTTATAGAATATAATATTTTATAGAAAAGTACGAGTTTCATACCGATAGAAATTTATGTCATAGATCTATTCTAGAACTGTTATTTCCTCCAGGAGTCAAGAGCTTCCAGATGACCTTAAGCGAAGAAGCTAGAACAGGAACCTGGAACTTGGAAGTTCTGGTTGGTACCTCAGTGTTTTCCGAAGAGCTCAACGTTTCGCTGACCAGAGGATCCAAAGATCCGGCACTCCCAGCTCTTCCTATAGCAGAGGAACACTACGTTGAACTTGGATTCTCCAAAGAGATGCGTCGTCGCTACAAGCCAGGACTGCCCTTCGTAGGCAAGGTAATATTAAAATTATTAACAGTTTGGATTATAATCATATTATCATGTACTTAAATTTTCCGAAAATCCGTTATTATGTTGGTGTACTGAACCGCTCCATATCCATTTCCTAATATCTATTTCCTTCACAAAACTTAGATATCATGACGTAATACATGATGTAACGTTAACGTATAGATACGTTATAATAATATTGATAATAAGAGCAACTTTCAATTGAAATAGCTAAATTTTATTGTCATAAACTACCTCTAAAACACAGAGGTTTAAGGTAACCAGGTCTGTCGTGTAAAAACTATTATTGATTATACTTCCAAATTTCTACTATAATACATGTTTTGTTGTATCTGTATTTCTTCAATTTATATATACTTAGCAACTTATAAAAAAACTTACATATGTTTTTCACTACTTTTTTAAGCAATAATTTGAATCAAATTATTGAAATGTAAATAGTTTATTAGAATTTTATAATAAAATAATATAATAATTAATGGCTGAAAATGACAAATTTTAGCTATTAATTATTATTTTCTTTAAACTTCTAGACATGTAAACCATTAAAATAATATGTAGGATATGACCTATAACAATATTAAATAATTTATAACTGAATAAATAAATATTCCACTAAAATTATATTATCTTGCTTATTTAAAATTTTATTTGAAAAACTATTTATAGTTTGATTTTAATTATTTCTCAAAAAAATTAAGTAGTCCTAAAAGTGTAACAGGCTCTGTCGATTTATCCATACCTTACTCTGCAATTCCATTTATTATTCGGATTCTAACAACCTAAGCAATATCATGTAAGAAATTCTATTATTATTTATTAAATTTTGAAGTAATAAATAGAATTCTAATTAACTAAAAATAAAAAAAAGTCATCAAAATCAAAAAGTCCTGGGATCTCTAAGAACACTGATCTGTCTTCCTCATGAAGGGATAAAACCTTGCTCAGAGTTCCCATAGCTCAATGTAAATATTGTCTATAGATGTGACTATGTATTTATTTTATTGTTAATTAAATTTAATTATATTTTTCTTGTAAGTCAATATTTTATTTTATTAATTTTTTTATACTATATTTATACAAGGTGCATAAATTTTATAAAGTTTTTTATTTCTTTTATTTTATTTTATATATTTTTTTTATTTTTGAAATAATTTACATTTTTTTTCTTTAGTTCTTTTACGCTATATTTTGTATGAATGAATATTTAAAACACTAATAATTGTAGTAGTTTATTACTCATCAATAAAAAATAAAAAAATCCAACGCAAACATCGTACCCAAACAAAGCTACTAGCTCTTAAAATTACTCCCTAACTCCTGGAAATCCTCAGAAACTATAATAATATACGTATTATAAACATAAACTAAAGGATAGAGCTTAAATAAACATAAGTATTAAAGTTTAGTAGTTATGGAATTGTGGTTAGGACGAATTGTACGCAATGTGGCGCAGCAGAGCCATCTGCCATATTGTGGTGTCATAACCGCGGAAGAGGTGATCAGGCAGGTCTGTTGCAGCTATAAAGTCTCATGACAATCTCAAGCTGCTATCAAATCTTCAAAGACCATCACGCTGATCAGACTGTTGCATAATCATACTGTCGGTTAGTTTACGGCACAATATCGGAACGCTTATTCAATACATTCGAAATATATTGAATGGGATTCTATTATTGATTCCCTGTATTTATTATTATTTGCATACTTAGTATTATTTGAATAATTGGATCTATATTTTTTTTATAGGACCATTAGTTAAATTAACACCTAATTTAATGAACGTAAGTAAAATATGATATTTTATAACTAACATGCCATTGTTACCTCGGTATTAAACTACTATAATACAGTCTGGTGTATGGTCGGGAAGAATGTAAAGCACTGTGCTACAAGCTCCAATGATTTGAGTATGAATCTGGCTGCGGCAGATAATTATTTCTTTTATATCAGTATAATCGTGAGTCAACCCTGTGGGGCCTTGAGCCTTCCGACCCACCGAGCCTCATTAAGTGGATACCCATAATTGGACAAAAATCTGGCGGTCGAGTGTCATTTAGACCAAATTATCTTCTTGCAGTACTTCCTTACAAATTCCTGCACCCTTGACCATAGCATTACATATTTAATTTAATCTGTTTTAAATGTTATATATATATATTTTTTTTAATTTTGTGTTTTGATGGTCGATAACTTTAGGTGTGTCTGGAAATAAATTTCGTTTAATTTAGTTAAATACCAATATCAAACTGGCTTTGAAATATGGATTGTATACAATAATGCTAATAAAAAAAAATCATGTTCCAAGCCTTGTCGATTTGGTTGGGTTACAAATCTGTCGTAGGGACCTGGCAGCCTTGCGGGGTGAGGCGTAGGTCCCAGAACCCCCGGTTCAGAACGATTTTGGTTCGATTCTCAATCACCATATACTATTAATCTTGATATTCTCAACTTGGTTTGCAAGCTGCGGCAACTTCAAGGTTGGCCCAAGGACCTAACACCATTACTAATAAAATGGTTTTGAGTTATTTCCAAACAACCGATCGATCAACTCAGTTATTTACTGCCAACAACTTATTAAATTAGAGGAAGCAATCAAAGCGCTGAAAATTGCAAAGAAATCTTGTTCCTCTACGACAATGCGAGGCCTCACACATCATTAGTGTCACATAAGAAATTTTTGGAGCTTGGTTGGAAAATCACATCGGATTTCTCATATAGCCCTGGACATTGCACCATCAGATTATAATTTATTTCAAAATTTACAATTTTTTTTTTTTAAAATAGTAGAAATTTCAGAAAACAATGACTACAAATCGCACTTGGTTGAGTTTTTTACTGGTAAGGACCAGAAGTTCTACAAGTGCGAGATCATCAAGTTAAGATAACAAAACCAAAATTATCTTCTGACATTGACGACGAAAAATGAAAGAGATTTCTTTCTACATTCCCACACTTATAACACTAATTAATAAATATGAACATTAATAAATTAAATATAAAAGTAATATCCTAATAAACAATATATTGAACAAAAAATAAGTGATGAGATAAAAACATAGCAATGATCGTATTTTAAGAAAAATACATATAACAATGAACTGTTACATACAAAAACGTCAGAAGCGTACAATGAAAGGTGAAGTAAATAACTATCAACTGAGAAAATCGTAAAGCGCATTTCACAGGCTTCGCACAAAGTTTGAAAAGCGGCCCAATAACATGAAACAAGTAAGAGCCTGTTAAACCTAAGCAATGGTGACGATGTGGGTCTTCGCTAACAATGTGGTTTTGATGGTGCCAACCCTACAAAGGTACTTAACCCCTTCCAACTCGTTCAATACGATTGGATTCGATGACCTCAAAGCTATATTCAGTGAACCATTATCTTTTCTCCACCTAAGGAACTGGCTGAAAAATTCATTCTTTTTTAAATTTATAAATAAATTGTTAATTAAATGTTTATCAAATATAAAATCTTAGTTCGCACTTTGAATTGGTGTCGAATATCAGCTGTAGCCTCATCTCTTATCAATCTGATAAGATACAAAACTTTGTAGTTCCTGTTGGTATAGTCAAGTTATTAAAGTACAAAGAAGCTTCTGTATTATAATGTTGATTGGAATTTTAATGATATAGCTATGTGCTTTTAGATAAATCTTAAATCTGTGAAGGCCGCGGGCTTAGGAAGATATGCAAGCGATTTGTTTTCGATCCGAATTACAGTTTTGGAGATTTAAACAAAGAATCAGGAAAAGCAGTTTCAGCCTTTAGTTTTGTGACTTAAGACCATACTATCTCATTCTTTTTAACTTTTTTCTGTTCAAGCAGTTTTGGCAGGAGTGCCACAAGGATCAATATTGTCTCATTTACTTAATATCGTATATAGATTCTTATTCTAACAATTCAGTTTCTCCGCTCATTTTACACATACAACTAACTTTGTTGGGAAAATGGCTTGACCAAACGACAACATGTGAAAATGAAACTAAAAGTTATAAATTTTATATTTGACTAATTAAATTCCATTATTTGTTAATTACATGTTATTATTCCAGGTGCCGCCATTGTACCATATAATGGCTTACATTCTCTTCCATTGTCATTCCATTTGGCGTAGGATTCAGTGCCTTCTAAGATGAAAGGAAGAACCGTCTTTTGCAACACAACAAGTCCTTTCATTAAATTAGAGACCAGATTAGATGAGGCTCTTGAACAAAGGCTACTACAGAAAGAGACTCTTCTATCTCGGGATAGAGGGAATCAACTTGAATAATTAAATTATTTAAAATGTCTGTTCTATCAGATTCACTTTAGTGCTCTATTTTTTTTTTTTTAATTTTTCATAATTGAAATCATATTATCGAATGTAATATTTGAATTATTCTATATTTTAAACTTTATAGGTTATTATTTCTTTTCCGCTATTATTCTATTTTTTTCTTTCAGTTCTGTACTTTAATATTTAGTACAAACTTAATACATGATAAATTACTTTTTAGTTTAAAAACTAAATTTCGAGACCTTATAAGTTTTAATAATTATTATTACACCTAATGATTTTTTTTCTAGCAAAGCCTATAGACCTGCATGGAATGGAGTAACTTAGTGAGTAAGGGACTGGGCTTAACAAACGGGAATCTGTTCGAGTCCAGGAGTCTTAAATAATTATTCATTCTGTTA
The DNA here is from genome assembly GCF_000696795.3 of Halyomorpha halys. Taxonomy (NCBI): domain Eukaryota; kingdom Metazoa; phylum Arthropoda; class Insecta; order Hemiptera; family Pentatomidae; genus Halyomorpha; species Halyomorpha halys. The sequence continues at coordinate 50,384 of NW_027106004.1, forward strand.
TACCAGTGCTTGATCAACTCTGCATTCTTGTGAACCTCCTAGGGCACACCTTACCTCTATAAAGTGGATATCCTTAAGCAACGGTCCCCAAATGTTTTGACTTCACGGACTAGAAAATCCATAATTCAAATCCCGCAAACCACTAATAGGATTTTTAAACAGCTAAATATATTTATAAAAAAAAAATGTGATATAAAAACACATAAAATGTACCTACTTAATAAAATGAAACTATTAATGGTAATAAAATTATCAAAGCTTAATTAATAAACAACAATAAAATAACCAAAAACTGTAAAAACAAAACAACTAAAAAATGGTTTAAGTATATCAATTTTTTAGCATAATGTGATGGTTGCTCCTACTTACACGAAATAAGATTATGGATATTTGGATCTAATGTTACTGCAAAACGGAGAACTACATTTATTTCAAACTAAGATTGCTACCGTATTTTGATGGCTGTGATAGATGAAAAGGACTTTTCTCATAAATAAGTTGTGAAAATTTGAATCAGCGTTTTAAATAAATGCTTCAAGTGGTATACTTACGCGACATACACGAGAGTGAAACGAGACGAGTCAAAACATGTAGCTAAAACAATGCAGTGACAGCAATACGACTTATTTACCGTGGCGTTATGCTATGAAGTAGTGTTTTATTAATTAATGATAAATTTTCACGTATTATTATGAATTTAAATATGTTCTAATGAATTTTAAAGCATAAGTTAATCTGATGAGTAAGTATATTCCACATTTTTCTGGGGACCAAAATAAAAAAAACACACACGCACTGACTTCTAAAATGTTGTATTTAACACACAATCAAGACAAAAAAATTTTGAATCGGATTTAGATTGCGTAGTCAACAATAAATCAGCTACTGTGGGTGAAATATTAGCCACACTACATGTATGGAAGTTGCACCACTGATAGGAGATTCCTTTGTTCTAGCATTAGGCGTGTTAAAATAATGGAGTACTTTTCAAGCAAAATCTTCTCTTTCTCTCCCAAACTTGTTGCCTTAGCCATCTCTCTTTTCTATTTATAGATTTTCTCCTGTCTAAAAGGGCAAAGGAATTATTTCTACAGGATCGGTTAGAGACTAGTAAACTTGGAGACTAATACTTGGACGTTTATTGTAGATGATGTAACTATAATAAAATAATACGAAATATTCTTATAATATTATGATATAAACTATAATAAAATAAAACGAAATATTCCATGCATATAATGAGTTTCCAAAGGACTGACCATTATAAAAACATTTCTCAGGCCTTTTTGCTCTAAAATTACTTCTAGCAATAACATTGTTTGAAAAAAAATAAAGGAAATTAAACTAAGTAATTTTAAATCTCGTTATATTACCTTAATATCCCAACCCCGTCAATTTTCTTTAAATTACACTGAAATTGAAAATGTATTTGATATAAATATTTTCTTACTTAATATTAAAGTTATTAAGTTTAGCTTGACAGTTTAGAAATGACCTATTAGTGCACAGGCACAAGTTAAAAATATTATCATTTAAACTTTTTAAAAAAAAATTAATATGCAATAGGAAAACATTGACCTACAAATTTGTTTATTTAAATTTTTAACTAAACTTTCTTGTCTGTAAACGTTCTCGTGAGACCTACAATTTTTAGAGGTTATATTTAATTTCAATGAAAATTAAAAGAATAAACCATTATTCCTCTACAGTCCACTGCTCTACCAACTGAGCTACCAGAGGAAGACATAAATATGGAACGCTTGATGATAATAAATATAAATATGATAATAGCAATAATAAATTGCTAAAATTGCTAAAATTGCTAACGGTGCATAATAAATGAATAATTTTAGTGAATACATGAAAAAGAAATTATAAATTTTAGCTATTTTTTTAAATTGATTTGAAATAACATTCAACCTATAAATTAGTACAAGCGATTGACAGATTATAAAATAAATTAAAATATTGAACAAAAATACAAAATCCTGTTTAACAATACAACTGCTAGATTTTTTTGAGAGAGTGCGATTTCCCTTCTGCTCAAACTCCACCTCGAAGCTTCTTCGTTAAGTTTGTCCAGCTACACACTAGCGATGTGAAGTAAAACATACCACATATCATAGCCTGTATAAAAAATTAATTACAAGCATCAAAAATTAATAGCAGAATCGGTATGACAATGATAAGATTTACGTTAAAAATCTCACATAAGTCACTTTGTGAGTTAGTTTTTAACGGATAAAAAGATAAGCCATCAACCCGCTTAAAAAACAAATAATATAAGAAATTAATAAAATTAAAAAAAATAAATGAAATGAAAGAAACAAAGCAAAAAAAAACAAAAAAAAAAAAACAACGAGTGTTAGAAATAATATGAATTGTTATTTTGGAGAAGCTTTGTGACTTAATGTTATTATAGATATGAGAATTATCCTCGGTAATACCGAACAGCGCTTATTGTCAGGTATACTAAATTAAGTTCTAATTTAAGGTGGCGAGGTTAATCAAAAGGTATAAATTCATTAATTAAAAAATCATTCCGTACTAACATGTAATATATTTAATTGTTCGTATATTCTTATACAATAGTATACCAAGCAATGGCGTACTACCAAACCCCACTGGGAGAACTTCATTTCCTAAGATAACAAATACAAGAAGTGATTGAAAACAATACAAGTCGGCATTCTATCCCATTAAAGCAAGGATCCAAAGAATATAAAGCAGATATAAAAATTGATGAGAGCGAGCCCTATGTTTATGAATATTTCACGAGGGGGGGAGTTGGGAAGGGCAGAGAAAATAACACGCCTTGAAAAAAAAAAAAAAAAGCCTGGAATCAGGTGAAATATATTCCGGGATATTTTTCCGTGTACTTCATCAAAACACTTTTTTCGGTTCCTTTATATTTATGAAACATGATGAGATAATATTTAAAACGAGTTAACGTTCTTGTGAGGTTTAGACAATCATTATTCTGCACCGTTGGAATAAAGTAAATAAAAATAGAATAGCATAAGAGTTGGTAAATTCTCGTAACCCTAGTAGTATTTAAAATTAATTCTGGTCGAAAAATAATTATTTCTTAATTTTACAATGTCTCTAATGATATTAAGTAAAACAAGAAATCGTTTTAAGCTGAAAAATTACAATTGGCATCACTTATTAACAACTATATATTCTACTTTTTAAATAAACAAACTTAAATTTAAAATTTAATGAATTGGCGAAAAAAAGAAGGATCTGAGGGTAAAAAAATATATAAGTTTATTTACACCAACAGGGGAATTACAGGTGGAGTTAACAGTTAAGAAAAATGAATATATTATTTATATCTTAATAAGAATTAGCTTATTTATGAGGGTAATTTTAATATGAATAAACTTTTTTTAAAACATAGCTTAATCTCGCTAGAGATTTGATCCTAAGAAATAAAAAAAGGTATGAAACTTTTAACAGGTTTAAAATTTCTTTTAGAACATCGCAGGATATTAAAACAATCTTGCCATATTTTAGGATCTTCCTTATTAGGAAAGGGTTGATAGAAAAAACTTGCTTCTTTGCTGATCGATTTATGATGAAATGAAAATATTTATTTCAAGAACATAATTTGTTTATTTTCAGGATTCTCCAGGTTTTTCTTCTTTAAGCCACACACAACTTAAGGATCGTTTATCGCTTGCCTTAAAATAATAATAATAAAGGATCGTTTATTCTTCCTAAATGTGGCATCGGTATAATTTTCCTCACAGAAGAAATTTAGTTTATATTTGGCATTGCGCAATTTAGGAATTTAAATTAAAGTGTGGCCAAATTGGATACGATTTTACGAGATTGGAATATGGTTCAAATTACAGTGGCATTGTGTTTATTTCTTTTAGAATTTTAGGACAGTCAGTTAGATAAATATAGATCCATGATCTAGCATATACTCCTAATTTAATTTTCCATACTTTTTTATATTACTGAAAATATCAGATAAAAAATTGAAAATAAAATATAATAAATTTAAATAGAAAATATTACATGGGGATGATTGAATGATAGATTTATGTGGTTCACGACGGTAATGGCTAGTGCTTAAACTTCCTTGCGCAATTTAGGAATTTAAATTAAAGTGTGGCCAAATTGGATACGATTTTACGTGATTGGAATATGGTTCAAATTACAGTGGCATTGTGTTTATTTCTTTTAGAATTTTAGGACAGTCAGTTAGATAAATATAGATCCATGATCTAGCATATACTCCTAATTTAATTTTCCATACTTTTTTATATTACTGAAAATATCAGATAAAAAATTGAAAATAAAATATAATAAATTTAAATAGAAAATATTACGTGGGGATGATTGAATGATAGATTTATGTGGTTCACGGCGGTAATGGCTAGTGCTTAAACTTCCTTGCGTAAATTTTTTTCAAAAGCTTGATTTATGTCCACAAATTCCCCGGATTTATGTAAATTCTAGAACAATACAGCGTTTTACCGGAATTTTTTTAACATAAACTCGTTATCTAGGGTTATTGGTTCGTTATATATTAATATATTATCATAATATATTAAACAGTCATCAATGGAATCAATTTTTAAATAAATTAATCAAATATTTTTTAAAGCTATACACGAATTAACGATACTAATTTCTTAAACTGTTCTTCATTCTTAATATGTTGTTAGTCCTAATGAATGAAAAGTGACAGTGGTGTTGATTAATCTTGAAAAAAGATTTTTTAAACCCAAAAGGTTATTAAATTTAAGGTTTGGGCTACTTCGAACTACAAAAACATTATTGAGAGAGGTTATTATATTCGAAATTACATGTAAACGCTAATTAGAGAGCCCGGTGTTCCAAAAACCTCCAAGCCGGAACTCTCAAACGCTAGAAGATATGAACAAAATTATAAAAACCGAAATTTACATTCTTTCAAGCACTACAGAAAAATTTTGATATTTGTTGGTTGAACATTCTGGAAGGAGTTATTCTTAATGTAATGACAAAATTTCACATCTTGGATTTATGACGTCAAACAAGTAATTTTAAAGCAAACACCCGAATATAAGAGTATTTGGTCCCCAGAGGTTTTTCCAGAATCTCTCTCTGAATATTCTTCCTCAAACGTATGATCTAGTACTTCCTTTATCCTTAAAGGATGTTTCCCATGTCTGTCTTTACTAGACTCTGTTCCTTCAGCTATTCCATCTTAGACGCTCCCTTTTCTCCCCTTAGCTTCTCATATTATTTTTTTGTACAGCTCCACTTCCCGGAGGAAGTTTCCTTATGGGCTCAGTATATACCTTATTGACTCTGGTACCTGATAAACCCTCAGGCGTTTTTTCCAGCACAGTTCAGATATACTGTTTCAACCTTCACCTTCTGTCCGGTTGTTATGGGATTTTCCTAACATAGGTAGCTGGTTTTCCCATTCCCTTTGATTCTCACAATATTTCTACACCTTCTTGTCAAAAGTCCTAGTGCTAAATTAATAATATTTATATAATTAATTTGTATTTAATAATTAGCTATGTTCATTAGTTTTCTCAGTATGCTGAGTACATAATCCTATTAAGGCACTACATGTCAAATCAACTAAGGTTTGAAACCTCATCATCACATATATTCTTGAACTTAAGCACTGATGTCTTAATGGTTTAGTCTTAGATAACTATGACATTTTTCTGATATAGATCAACATTTTTGTTGTTGGGCCGCCTGTAGGTCAGTGCTTAAAACACAGTCTTACCAATATGATGTCTATTGGTGGTGCCGGTTCGAATTCGGCCCGGGATGTTGACTTTTTTCATTGTGTGGTGGGAAAAACTTTGACCCCCAACCATGATTAGGACTCTAATGCGAGTCTTGGCCGAAAAAAAATTTTTTTTGTTTTTAGTTCTAAAATTCTAATTGTAATATCGTCGGGTTGGAAGAACACAGTCACAATTTAAAATAATTCATTTTCATGTTAAAATCACGACAGTTCGTCTAAGTTTTTATGTGGAAGAGAGTTACAATTTGTTAATTCTTACTGCAACACCTAGCAGGCATTAGAATTAACAACTTGTTACTCTTTTAAAATATAGACCCAAATCCAAATTCCAGTCGTTTTATGAAAACATAAAAATCAATTATTTTGAGTTGTGAAAGTCTTCCTCCAAACCGACAATATTCTCATAAATTGGCTCGAAAAAGTAATTGCGACTTTTTTTAATTGCTGAAGGAGCTTTTCTAACTTTGGTGAGAGCTGGCGTAGGAGTAACTTTACTATTCTCTATGATAGATAACACTAAACAGACAAAGCCTAGATAATATTTCTCAAAAACTAATTTAAAAATTTTATTTAATATTCATATTAAGTAGTAGTATTTTAAAATATTCAAATTTATTCTTTTAATAGATCGTATTGCTGTACAATTAGCAGGCAAAATGTAAATGGGGGATAGAAATTGCTACATTGCAAAAACAATTGAAGAGTATAGCTCCATCAACAATACCACTTTACATTTATGTTACCTATTAACAATGGCACCTTTCATGAAAATAAACATGAACGCAGAGGCGTATGAAGATTTATCTAAAGTGCTTTAAAATAGTTATTGAATCAGCTTTTAGTAATAGGAAGATAGAATTCTATCTGTTTATCTTTTTATGCTTAAAAAAGATCTATTTATTTTGTACTCGTTACATTCTAGTTTAACATGAATTCTTATACTGCAATCACTTTAAGCAGAACACCTTTTATGAGAATACCGATGTTTCTTAGATGTGAGAATTACCATAAAACGAACTAGAAATGGTCTGAAAACAAGTAATTTTTATTGCAACAATTTTTTAATTTTTTGGTAAATTAGACACTAGTTTAGAAACGAAAGTTATGTTTCCTTATTTTTCAGGTAATCTATGTTTATCAGAAGATTTTGGAACGTACTTTTGTAAGCTTTTAAATACGTTGAATAGTTTTAATGAGACAGCCTAAGCCCTTTATTGTTCTTGTTGTTCATAGATGTAGTGGCATCCATTTGTAAGTACATTCCTGGGACGTAGCTTCTCATCTACGCAGACGACGTGGTCTGGATTACGGACTCAGTGTAAAAGTTGCAACTGGCAGTTATGGAATTAAGATTATAAAGAGTTCCAAAGAAAAGGGATGCTTGTAAACCCCAACAAAAGTAAGGTCCTGCAAGTTGGAAGAAAGAAAGAATATATCCACATATATGTAATTGAGAAGAATTGGAAGTAGTAACAGACTTCACATACCTGGATGCAGTGATAGATGGATCTGGGAAGGTAGATGCTGAAATATCTAACAGGATTAACAAGATAAAGCAGTTTGCTACCAGCTATTTAACACTGTGGTAGGGATGAGAGAAGTAGGCAAAGATGTCAATCTACACATCTTCAAGACGGTATATCTACCCATACTTCCGAAGGACCGTGTTCGCAATGAAAGGATTCGCCAGGAACTGCAGATAAACCTACTGAAAGAGCTCCTGGAAACTCGTCAGTTAAATCCATGTTATCAGTATGGACGACCACAGAGATCCTCCAGACTATGGAATATGTTCCAGATGGCAGAAGGCCTAGGAGCCTCCCTAGGATGTCATATCTCGACTACATTGAACGACGCTATAGGGCGAAGGGGAAGGACCTAGCTAGAAATAGGGAAGAATGGATTTGGAAGTACTAAAAAGGGAAGCTAAAGAATAATAGTTTAAAACTAATGTTTTCTTTTGTTTTGCTAATGAACCTATCATACAGGAGTGTTTGATACAAGATACTTGATCAAAGCGATTTTTAAACAAAATGATTTTGGCTTTCCCGGTTTTTTGGGCCCATTAAAGCGGAATTTACATCTCTGTAATTAAAAATGAGTTGACAAATCTTAGTCAGATTCCCTTTTTTTTTTAACTCTATGCTAGTAGGGCACCAGTGCCAAATTGATAATCTGGGAATGATATAGTTCCATTTTTTTTTATATTATCATATTAGTAAATTAACAATAATACATGTTGATGACCTTCGATTAATCGCCATGTTTGAATTACATTCATAGAAAAAATTCTTTACAATTTATTTCGTTTAGAATTGTGATCAACTTATTTAACAAAGAGTATAAGTTTTTTTAAAAAATATTTTTTAATTTAGAAATTTATTAATTACTTTCATTTACATCGTAATGAGGATATTTTTTTTATTAACAAAGAAAATAATGTACGCCTCCGTTTAAAGAAATTTTCTCCATTCTGTAATGAATTTAAGACCTGATGAAATTCAGAGACAGTCCAGCTATGACTGGCAGAACACCTCGCTCAGTAAGCCGATGACAGACGGACCAAACCGCAGTGCTGACTATGCAGTCCCTTACCTCAGAGGTCGAGATATCTACTCCAAAGATCTCTTGGCAACTCAGCACGTCAGCCGTTATCTGGGGCCACCCATTGGAATTGTTCAGTTGAGGAGTGGTATATTTCGGCCTTACTAGATAAAGTTAAATTATCCTTGTTTGATCAGTACTGCATTGGGCATATTAAGTTACAAATTTAGAATTTGGAACCTAAGATGCTGATAGTTCACAACTAATACCGTTAAAAAAAAAATTAAAAAGTATCTGAGAAAAAAAAAAAGTGATCAAAGTAATTTTGATTATGTCAATTTCATAGCTGAAAAAAATTAGATATTTTAAAAATGAGGTATGAAAAGAGGTTCACAAAGAAAAGAAAATTTGAACTCATATTTTATTAATTTAGAATAATTTTAGGGTTAAGATTATTTATCTTGGATCAAATAACATATCAAATTAGGTATAAAATTATTTTTAATTAATTAATTAAAAGTTTATAAGTAAAGAAGGGGTTAGAATTATTTTAATCAAACTTCATCGTTTCTTAAGATGAAATAGCAAAGTTAGTTTACGGGTCATTGTAAAAAAAAAATAAAATGTCAATCTACATATAACTATTTACATAAATTAATATCTGTGATAAAATTTTTAAAAAAACACAATTTGTCTTTATCACCTACTTTTACAAACTCCTCATTTGATAGGGAGAAAAGTATATTCATATGCAAAATATTTTCTATTAATTTCCCTATCTTTTTCAGTCATCAAAAATTCGATATCAACCATTTTTTCCAGTATTTCTGACATTTCCATGTGTGTAAAAATCACTAATAACTATTTAAAAGAAAAGACAGTATCGTACTTTCCGTTGCATCCTTGCTAGTTAGTCCACAAGGATCTTTTTATTTTGTCATAACGTTGAACTCGCTTTCTGTTCATGAAGTATCTGATTTAAAGTAAAGATTTAAAGTTCATTCAATCATGTATCAATAGTTTTACTACTCATTCCGTAATAATACATTCTCTGTTATATGATATTTTCTACTGAATTATCAAATACTTTTCTTTACACGTACTTCCTGCACAATTATGTGTGGTCTTTTATATGTTTGAAATTTGACGATATCAGTACTCTCTTCTTCCAAACATTTATGACTCTTAATTTCCACACTTTTTTTTTTTTTAATATTGTCGAAATACTCTAAGTTACTTTGTTTCACTCATGTCGGATCAATAAATGTGGTGTATCGTGGTCTATACCTTGTTGCACCATCAATTCAAATGAAGATTGATTATACTCACTTTTAGCACTATTACAAAGAACAATTTTCTATATAACAGGAAGTCGATCTAAATGAAGAATGGCCAAAATGGAGTTCTCCTTGTTACAGAATCATCCTTCATTTCAGATCAACTATTTATGCTTTAATTCATACTAATTTATATTTGATAAAAAACAACTCAAATGCATCAAATACTTATTATTTATACGAATAATACGTTAAGTGTCCATATGAATAATAATCATCCATTAAATCAAGAAACATTAATAATTTCTTTCTGTAACATTAAACAAAATTGCTCGGAATTTATTAATTGCTTGCTCAGCTTCGAAAATATTTCGTCTCACGCTTGATAAAGTACACAAACGCTGAAAGGAATCGGTAATAGGAGGGAGAGAAATCCAAAGTTTGCCATAAATTCCGTCGAACGGAGACAAGAGAAACGATGTGAATGATAGATTGGGAGGGAAGGCGAGGCGAATAAACAATGAATTGTAGAGGCAACGAGAATTGGGCTCAGGGTTAGGGCAGTTCTTATACCCTCTGTTCCCAGCATTCTTGTCCTTCCCATCCTATATATAGATAGATGGGGTGTTCGCTGTCTGTAATATTAAAAAATATAACATACATATATCATAAACATAACAAAGGTCTTTGTATTAATATTTATATTAATGTTGCTTAGTGAAAAAAACATAAGAATTAAAAGAATAAGAAAATATATTACAAAATTTGTATACATATATAATTAAATTAAATTATGGGAAAGAAAAACTTTATTCAAAAACAACAAAGTTGCTATACCCAACTATATTGGGTTGCTAGCTTGCTACACAGCATACTTATTCAAATCTAATTAGACAATACTTTTTAAATCCTACAACTACAATCTATATATAATAATAATAAATACTTGAGTCAATTTATATATCAGAAAACATCAATTACACAGTTAATTTTAAAACAAAATTTATGCAGAGATTTTAAGCAAAATTAATTTATAAAATAAAAAAAAATGGAGAAATTGTTACTATTTACAATTAAATGCAATATGGAATTTTGAGAATTAGAATAAATACCAAATTGAGACAAAAATGCAATTTAAAATAAAATAAATTAATTTTAAAACAAGGCTGACCTGTGTGAGTGGGAGATTATAAATGGTTTGTTATATGGTAGTGAAATTGTTGTGGATAATCTTATATAAGAATAATTAAATATTAATTATATGATTTAAAATTTTTAAAAATAGGTAACTAAACTTAAGCTTAGTAAGCTTATTAATGATAAATATGACTCTCTAATAATTGACCTTTTAAATAGGCTTTTAACTTAAAATAAGGAAATGACCTGGGCAGAATAGCCTGGCAAAAGTAACTTTTAAATTAATGTGAGGAAGAAATTATAATTGAAGGTATGTTATATTATTGGTGAATAATGTGGTTGTTATAAGTGTTAAAAATGAATATATATAATATAAGCTGTTAAATATTTAGATGTCCTTGAGGATTGCTAAAATGGCCGGCGCGTTGGACTTGGAAAAATAAAGAGTGTTGAGACAAAAAAGGATACAAATTTTTGATTTATTTAATAAATAATAATTAGGTTATAACATGATACATAGGCAGTTCCCCAAATGTCCTTTTGGACAGCGGTACTGTTATGTGGTATGGTGGATGGCTTGGAGTTTCGGGTATCAATTTATTAATTTTGAAGAGCTTCACAGTTTCTTAAACTGTTTCCCTGTCTAGTCATAACATTTTTTTCATATTATCAGTTCTTTAAGGACACTACAATTGTATTAACCTAAGTAAACTTATTTTTAAATGTAGTTTGTTTCATAACTATTGCCAGTTTTTATTCAATTTGGTACATTGAAGGCATAAGAGCTGTTTTAAAAAAATACTCTGCAATATCAATATTTTGTGCATTAGACTTTTCTAACTAAATGACGGAGATATATAACAAATTGCAAAGTACATTAGTAGTAAAATTAAGATCCTTTTATTTAAGTCACTTTGGGTTCGCATTGGTGCTTGTCACGTTGTCAGGTTGCTGTTGTGGTGCCATTAAATTTAGCACCGATACCAGCGCTTATGAAATTCATGCAAACATGGAATATGTGGTTGATGCCCTGCGCAATATTAGTGAGGTAGATAGGGAAATTTTAAATGTTTTCATGGCTAATATTTTTTATTATCTTTGTTTCCTCTACGTCTAAATAAACAACATTTATCGGGATTTAATATAGCATTTTTCAAATTCTAATATTTATTTTGGGAATAAATATATTTTTTTTAAAAATTAAATTGTTTCAATCACTAGGGTCATTCATGCTGAATCTAAAAATGTACAAATTGAAACAAGTTAATTATTTGGAATATTAAATTAACTATAAATAAACAGATGAATAAGTATATAAATACGTAAATAGTGGATTAGAAACAAAATAATGGGTAAATCAAGGTTGTACATTAGTGTTAGTTAAATTATCTTTGATCGTGAATTGAACCAATTAATAATTTTCGAAATAGTTTCTGGAAATTGAATTCCTTCTGTTTACTCGCAATTAGTTTAAGCAAATAACTAATAATTTATGCAATAAGGATCCTTAATTAGGCATATAAGGAGGACGTAGAGGAGTCTCGATGTTCATATCAACGGCAAAATGGTTTTTTCAATGTATTTTCTTCTTTCGGGTAAATGTAAATCTTTAGGCAAATTGGACTAAAAGAAAAAAAAAAGTTTAGATGATTGTTATATTTCCTTCAATGTAGTATAGGATGTAAAATAGGTCCAATTGCATTTGCTGGGAAAGACATTAAGCGCACATCACTCGGTAGCACAATATCCTCGAAGACAATGTGCAGAAGGCCTCCAGGCTAAACAGGTACTCAGGAGGGCTGATTCAATTTTTCTGGTCCGAGAAACCGGATCCATTTAGGGAAAGCAATTAGAGGGAGGTAAAGAGGAGAGGGGACTTGTTTGGTAACAACCCCTGACGTTTCGTCCCCGTGTTTGCACAGCTCCGGGCCACCGTAATGGACGGTGGGTTGGGAGATGGAATCCCCAACGGATTGTTAGCGACTTTTTATATTCCATCTTAGATCTTAATTTTTTTTTTTAATAATTCCTCCAGGGACGTGGACTGGAGGCCGCTTGAATCGGCCAATCAACAAATCATAACTCTTCTCCCGGGCATAGCCCTCGGATTAGAGTCCGTACCAATTCTGTCTTCTTGACACGGAGGAAATTGAGTCATTTCTCTCCCTTGGCAATTCTTTATCCCTACCTTCTAAGCGACCTGTTATTATTCTTTGGGGCCTTCCACACTTTGCTAAATCTTTTAGGCCAAATTAATTTATTTCCAACGTATTTTCCCAGTTTTATATTTGAACTTTTACAAAATGTAGAATGATAATGTGATAAAAAAGATTGAAAGCGAAATTAATTTAGTGTTACAGAAGTAAAAAATTAATATTAATATTTGATAAATTTTTCTGATAGATTATTAATTATTAGTTCCTTAAATTCTAATTATTCCATTTTTTAAAACAATTCTCATTAGTTTCTCTAGGTTTTTCCTACCAACAATAAAGACACATTTTCGGTGATAAACCATCGCTTTAATTGACTTTCAATATAGAGTTATTGAGGCCACACCTAGTCCTTGTTAAAATCACAAACCATTAATACACTTTAGACGCTCTCTAATGTATATGTCGGTTCACATTGTGTTTTCCCCATCCAGAAGTATAATGAAAAATCTAATATTTACATGAATCCCTCTGAACGAAGTTGTTTTAATCTTAAATGTCGAGATTTACCTTCTCTGGATAATATTGTATATTTTGTCTGGTTTATATTAAAATATGGTTTGTTACTATCGATCTACTGCACTGGATCGAGAAATTTCCTAAGCTAAAATCACTAGTAAAATATGATCCCCGTAAGTTAGTATCGTTTAATCTTGTGTCAAGAAAGGTGTCAGTTTTTTCTAAATATTTTTTTATTGATGTAATAAAAAAAGGTGTTGATTAGTTAAATACATATTAATTTATTATAATCTTTAGGGTCTATCGTAGCTTTTAATGGTGATGAGAATTAATGGTCACCATTTGCTGTTAAATCCTTGTAATTTGATATGTTTTCTGCCAATGGATATAAAACATACTCTGTATCGGTTTAAGGACGTGAATAAGATTTTTAAATATCATAATTTTTTTTTAATCACTTATTTGAGAAACACCTCACCTCACAATTTTTCCATCCATAATTACATTTCACATAAATTCATAATAAATTTTACATTTCCCAATGCAATATTTTTTAAATAATTTTCAATGCCAGATAATTTATAAATATAACAAAAACATAAATAGAAATTTCACTACAATATTTACAATATATTGAAAGCATGTCTTGCAATATTTTTATTTATTGTCTCATCAATGATTTTTTTTGTATTTTGGAGGTGGAAGAAGTTTTTGTAGTGTTTTATTTGAAGGCTCGCTATTAGCCAGTTTTGTGGCACCAGGCATGTTAATGTCATCATTTTTTGTGACCGCCACTTAATGAAAAAATCAATGCCCCAGGCCGGGGCGAACCGGTTCCACCCGCAGATCTCAGATTAGTAGACCTGCGCCTAACCACCTGAGTAACGGACGGTCCTGTTCCTAAGCTTTCTAGTTTAGATGATGCATCTTCAACTTCATCATTACTAGACAAATCATATTTATCTTATAGACCGAGTATATATTCATTTATCTATCACTGTCTAAAATACCGTGTATTATTTTAATGTCTTACCTGTCTGATAAAATTAAATTTTTTTAAATGAACCGGACATTTTGAAAAAAAAAACTTACGTAAACGGGAAATTTGGGTTTGACAGGCCCATCACCAACTTTGAACAGGAATAAAATACACAGTTTTTAAGATAATTTCATACTATTGTCTGTCATCAATTGATGTTTCAGTTTAAAGGTGAACTGGTGGATAAGTTAATTTGTGATCCCTTCTAAGGGATTTGTTGTTGTTGATTGTTGCTTAAAGGCGTAAAACCCTCTGGTCATCAACGCCTATGGGATGATAAAA
>NW_027106004.1:65209-87707 GCF_000696795.3 Halyomorpha halys
TAAAAAATAAATAAAATAAAATAAAAAACATAAAAATCGAAGAGGAGTTATAATTTATAAAGAAGGCGATGTGCTTTTAATAATTCAAATACCCGTGTAATTTTAGCTTCCTCATTTGCGAGAGTTTCTAAGGGATTTGTGATTTGTATTTAAAATCATAGCAAATATATCGTTCTTGTTACCAACCATTTGAAAAAAAAATTATATCACTGATATAGAAAGACCTTTTAATTAGACTAATAAATTCGTCTATACCTGGTGTTTTTTTTTTTTTAATTTGCTTCTACAAATTTTTATCAATATTCTTGTATTGCTAACCATCAGTAGAAAAGTGAGTGTATCAACATAATTTCTCATAGGATATCATTGGAAGGTGCAAAAACAAAGAAACAAGTAAACAGATTGTTGATGTAAGATGTGCTTTCTCCAGTCTCAATTTCGTGAACTATTTTTTTTTCGTCCTCATAATGCCTGGAATTGACAAAACGTCCATTAGATTGCACCAGCGTTAAACTTTTTCAAATATATAAGCATAAAATTATTTCATAATAAACTAGTTTTTAATAAGCAAACCCCCAACCATTTTTAGCCTGCCTGATTATATTCTCAGCAAAGAAACTGTATCCAAAGGCTCAGTGAATACAGAAACCGGCAATGATTAGAGGTGGAGGTGCAGATAAAAGCAGTTGATCAATTATGCCGACTCCAAACTCCGTCCTCCCCCCCCCCCACTACCACTCTCTCTCTCACTCTCCTTTACCCTCCTTCCTTTCGAGGGTACTAACGAAGCTCCTGTATGCACCAGTTAGTACCAAGTCAACTCCTGTCTGCTACAAATCTAATCACTTCTTATCCACTCTCAACTGGGTAACTACTTCGTTACCAAGCAGACACTCTAACTTGGCCAACTTCCCGATTGGTTCGCTCTTCCTCCTCATCGCAGAGTAGAAGAATATTCGCTCAGTGAAAAAAAAACTTGATTAAACGAGCTTTACTTAATAGTCTAAGCTATAAATAAGAATCTGAATAAAACCTTAATGATATTTAAAATAATACATTGATCTGAAAGAAACTACTATAATACGCCACGGTAAAAGGTTTTTTTTTTTTTCTCTGATCCGCCTTTTTACTATTATAAAAACAAACACATAGGCGGAAGGAATAGTGGTGTAAGTGAAAATTATATCGTTTTCAGAAACATATTTTTTTTAAATAAAAGCACTCCAGGAAAATCTGCAATGTAAAATATAAAATATATCTAGTAAAAAATGCTTTGTTATAATTTATTTTACTTTTTTTGCAGTCTAAACATATTGTTTTAAGAAGTAATACTAGGGATTTAATTGATACACACTACAAGTGATATTAATATACGGAGATATTTTTACACTAAAAAAGTGGTGTATCTTCGAAACACACCTTAACTTCAAAGATCTTTTCTCCAGTCAACTAGAAACCAGGAAGAGACCTCAGTAGAAAGTTTTGAAAAAGTTCTCAATATTTGCTCATTTATGTTTTTTCGGATACAGAATACGAGTTCTTGATCTCCAATTTACTCTAGAAATAAAAAAATAATGGAAAATAATATTTTAAAAAAAATTAAATCTGTATTGCTGCGAATAATATAGATCAATTAGTATAGATAATAATTATATAATACAATTATTATATAATGTGTACTAAATTATTAAAATGTAATAAATTATATAATATAAATTAATTAATTGAATTGTAATTTCCGATTTAATAAATCAATTAAAATGCATTCTGATAGTTCTCTTTGGGAAACTAACATTACAATAATTAAAAAAATTATTTTATCACATATTACTACTACAGGGAAGGTTCGATGCCGATACTATCAATCGTTCTACACAATCGTTTGACTCCAAAATCAAACGTGCTAAATCCGTTTTAGCATAATAATCCCATCTACGTTTCAGTTTACCACTCGGTCGTTTACACGTCGGTTCAGTGTTTACTAAAATTTTAGGGTTCCGTTCGTTACTAAGTCCCACAACTTTACGCTACCTTACCTAGCATTACTATAGCCTGAATTAAATTTAGTGGGTGTAGTTCCATCAATTCAGCGTTGTGTAGTAATATAGTATACATTAAGTAATATAGTATAAATTATAATAAATATATATATATAGTATAAATTAAGCGATCAACTCATCATTTTCAGTCCGAATATTTTACATAATACTTTATTTTCAAAAACCTTAAGGCGCTATTCTTCTCAAATTCTAGGATTCACTGTGAACTGTATTGAAAATGGTGAACAATGGGGAGGGTTCAGTACATTAAAAAGGAGTATTATTAAATTAGTACTATTGTTATTAAAACGGTTAAATAATTGCTTTGTACGATTCATCTTTGGGGTCCCCAGGGACGCCTCTGTCACCCGATTTTTGAAGTGGCTTTGCCCCTCCTTCCGTCGTAAATTCTTCCTTGCTTCCTTTCTCTATCAAGATATCCAATCCCGCCGTCCATCGTACATCTCAAATATCCTTCAATTTAAGTCCTCAGTGCATTCCCGCAATACCCCCTTACGGCCCTCAGACTTATATGTAACTGCCCATCGAACCGCAGCCTTTGGTAGGTTTTTCCTCATCCGTTCCCCTTCCCTATGGAATTCTATTCCCTCCTTTATTCGTAGTTTTAACACCCTTCCAATCTTTAAATCCCGTATATTCGACTGCCTTCTGTCCACCCGATTCCGGAAGAATAACAATTGAAAGTTTCAAAAAAGCTTTATATATTTTATGTCTTAGATCTTCGTTTATAATTGTAAATATGTACACTAGCAGAAATTATATCTGTTCATTTATTACTTTTTAGTTTAATTGTATTTGATTTTTTATCATTTTTTTTCCTTTTATTCACTATCAGAAGTCATCTTATGTTTTATGATAGGACAAGTGGTTTCATTTAATTTGTTTTATCATTATTTTATATTTCCTGTTAATTATTGTTATTTTTAAATTCACTGTATTATTTTATTTTATGACAACTTGTAATTTCATCTCTATTTTGTAATTTACTCTAAGACTCTATAGCCTAATTTTGACGCCTGTATTTTATTTATTTTAATTATTCTAAAGGGTTCAATTCCAGAATAAATAAAGATTATTATTATTATTATAACTGTTGCTTGAACAACGGTTATACAAGAAGATGGTTCATGATCACGATCAACTTTCCCTAATCAAGGGTATCCACTTAATGAGGCTGGATGGATTCCGGAGGGCTTCCCGAACCTACAGGGTTGACTATTGTAGATAAATAAATAATTATTTGCAACAGTCAGATTCAAATCCGGGCTCTTTAAGTCAGTAGAACAGTTCCTTACCCACTGGACCACCCCGCTCCTATATGTATACACATTAGTGTATAAAATGTGTATGGGCAGTTCTCCATAATAATTGTGGAATAATGTTGATGAATTATGCCTCTAATTTGTAAAAAAATATATTAAAAAATAGCTCACTAAAGCATTTTTATTAATTTTTTTTCAATTTAAAAACGATACACATTATGCGGCATTACCAAGCCCTAAAGCTGGAGGACTGTTAGTACCTGTTGCTCTTGCCATTTCTGTTTATAGACCGTGTAATGATCATCTTGATAAGAACCTGACTCAAGTTCACTTATAGTGAACAACCCAGATTTGAATGAGCACGATATTTTCCTCTATAATCAAGGGAAGTATATTTAACTTTTATTAATATAATAAAAAAAATAAATCGGTAGTTATTTTGCTTCTAACACTAGTTCTTTGTTACCTGAGTTGTTCATATTTAGGTTAATATTTTATGGTAATTTTATTTGTTTACTACAATAAAATCGATTTAATACGTTGTAAAATCGATTATATTTTATTTTTAAAATATCTTTCTGAACATGTTTATTAATATTAGGAAACTTTCTTATTTTAAAAAAGAATGAGATAATAAATTAAAATATTTTTTTGTAATAATTCCTTACTACGATTTCGTATTATTGATATTGTAAAACAAATTCCAATTAACTACAGACCTACGAATTCTTCATAATGATAAGATGATAACTATAATATGTATTGCAGCATTTTGTTTTTTCAACATTCTATTTCTACAATGGTAGGACATACTACCTCTTCCAGGACAGATTTATTATTAAAGAAGGAATATTTACAAAAATTAAAAAAAAAAAAAAAAGAACACCACTATAACCCATGAATGATCTTTGATTTAGTACTTACTCGTACAAGCTGATGGTGTCGCCGATTTTAGCCAATATATATATATATATATATATATATATATATATTTGGTGACAATGTATTCAAAAATATTAGACTGAGTCTAGGAGCTTATTCCAAAGGGTTCAAGGAGCCGAGAAAGAAATATATTTTATATAATTTAGTACTTATTATATTCATGCTTTATGCCTCTGGTCTATGTGGATTTTAATGTTATTTACTAATCGATTTTATTTCTTGCACGGAATTAGAATACATTATTTTCAACTGTATTAATATCGTATAAAAATATAAAACCCAAATGACTCTTATAATGTCAGCGAAAAATAAGTACAAATCAGTTTCGTCCCAAATCTCCTTTAAAACCCTTAATCGTGAATTTTCATAATCATCATCATAATCATTTTATCCCCTTTACCGCTTTCGCAATGTGGGGTTACAATTTGCTTAGCCTGGACCAGATATCTCGCTCTTGGACCATCTACCTTCTCCTACTCCAGCCCATATCCCCTTAAGACTCTTCATCCAGGAAATGCGTAGTCTTCCTCTTGGCCTTCTTCCCTCCACGCGAGTCTCATATTTCTTTCTGGCAGTTCTTTCCTGGTACATCTGAAGGAGATGTCTAAACCATCTTAGTTTGTGCCCCTATAGGATGCTCTCAGCCGGTTTGACGCCGAGATTAGTCCGAAAGTTACTGTTCCGTACTCTATCTCGTCGTGTCCTTCCTTCCACCTTACGAAGGTACCGCATCTCCATGGATTGGATCCTCTCTTGTGTTTCGAGGTGAGAATCCACGATTTGGAAGAGTAGGAAAGAATAGGGAGGAACGTCGTTTTTTAGATCATTACTTTAGTTTTTCTCGTCTCTTCTCTTTTCCCAGGAAAATCCTTCGAAGTAAACTAAATATTCAATGATATAAAAAATTAGGATTTTTCGGACATGATTTTTTAGAAGAAACTTCTTTCTCTCCTGCGATATATTGTATTAAATGCATATAAAAAGCATCACCAAATGAGAAGACCGAAAATGTCCATAGAAATTATAAACTATTTTATCTGTCCGGTTGAGAAAATATGTTTGACGATAGCTAGAAGACGAGTGACTATTGGCATGACTGACCTAGCAAAGTGGCCCACGTAAAATATTTTTTAATTCCTATTTAGCGGTTTTTAAGGAAGCTGAAAACGAATCTAACTCACTTTTTCATTAAAAAAAAATAACTATAAAATATCTGTAAAGCATAAATATATGAAATATAAGTAAAAATATTCAACAACTTTTCATAACAATATCTGTTTCGGAATCATTTTCATTTTTTCCCTTAAAAAAAGACTCTAGGTGCTCCTTAAATATGAAGCCTTGAAGTGCTAGAACGGTCTGGGGTATAGAAATGGAATCCCATGGAGGCGAGTTTCCCGTTATTTTAGCAGAAGAAAGAATTGCTGGCTGAGATTCACTTACTTAATAACTGAGATTATCGGAGATTAATAACTTTTATTTTCTAAAAATTAAGTTACAATGCTGCTGTCTTCCCATATTGGTCTTTAAGAATCAATAGTTTTGTATTTATTTTTATTGATATTTATATTCGATTCATCCTCCAGGTATTTTTTAAATTAGACGGAATAGAGAATAGACAAATATCCTTTCCTAAAATCACAAAATATCCTTTTTAATTTCATATGGTGCTCTTTTAATATCTCTAATTTTGAATATAAGAAGATGGTCAGAGTTGCGGTCAAAAAAAGAAGAACAAATAGTTAAAACCATTTTAATGTCCGACGTTTCGCCCCAATTTGTAGGGCTTCATCAGGGCTAAAAAGATACAAAAAAAACTGAGAATATTACAACGATAAGATACAATAAGGTAATTTAAGCTAGGATAAATATTATGTAAAAATAAAGTGATAACAAATTACATATAAACAAAAGGAAGGAAGATATAAAATAGTATCAGTATAAAATAAACTTGAATAAACAATAAGAATAAAATATAGTTTTAAACTAGTTGTTCTTCTTTTTTTTACCGCAATCCTGACCATCTTCTTATATTAAATCTTTACGGTCAACTATATATACATATATATAATATCTCTATTTTTGAGTTTATTGTCATTTTAAACTAATAAAACAGTGGCCAATGGCCAGATGAGCCGTTCATAATGCCACGTGAATTCCTAAAACGTTGGATGTTTTTCCCTTGTGGTACGGGATTCTGCTCTCAAATATGCATGATTCATTGGTTATTGGTTTATTAATTACTTCTTAGCTTCTACTTTTAGAACTTTTATATTTATAAAAAAATAAAAATTTGTTACTATTAAGATTCCGAAATAAGATTTTTTTTCGACGAATTTACAACTCACTAAAAGTAAGCAATTCATCACCAACAGATGAGTCTCTCATTTTTATAACGATGGAGCAAATTCGATGAGAGAGGTATATGACAAAATATCTAAAAAACAATATAAAAAACACTGACGATCGGTTATTCAGTTGTGAAACCTTGTTCCTGCATTTTATTCATCTTGTTTCCAACCGCTCTTTCACCCCGTGGGGATATCGTGCTCTTTAAACTTTCAAAATAATTTCCAATAAAAACTTCTCTCCAGCAACGACTCACTCGGGAATTCATTAACCGTGCGGCACAGTTTTGTCAGGCTGACAAACGATGTTGTCGCTCGAGATAAATGGGTCTTAGAGACATTTGAAGGGATGATAACAAATTCGAGGCTACACGTTTTCATTCAACTTCCCGAGATTAAAGTGTTTTATGAAAATTATATAAGCCGAGGGGAGATGAGGGGGAGTGTACGTGATGAATTGTAGGGGTCATATGTGGTACAGGAAGACGTAAAGTTTGAGATGAATTAATTTGTGACTGATAGAAGAGGTACATTGTTAAGGGGTTCTCGAGTAATATCCCGAAATTGGAAATTGAGGACTGACGTCCTTTGTGTTTTTGATGACCATCCATGGACGTCAACTGTCAAAGCGATAGCCCTGAACAGTCAGCTGGGCATTGTTAATATCGTTTAGTGCAAGTAATTGTTCTTTAAAGTTTCTAAAACAATAAATATTAATTTAAATCCGTTAAAAGAATTTCTGTGTTGAAAATCTTCAAATTTACGGCAAGGATGTATTTTTCGTTTAATTAAAGTTGTAAATTTAAATGATTAAAAAAAATAAACTTATTGACCTATGAATAATCCGTAAAAATGGTATGGACATTATCTAAATAATATACAAAATAGCTGTCGATATCATTCCACTAAGGCAGAAATATAAGTATACGACTATTTTAGGTAAATAAAAATAATTATGAAAAGGATTAAAATTTAATGTATCGAAAATGCTTATATAATCGTGTATAAGTCATTAAGTAGATTTGTAGATTAAACCGATAATATTGAATGTCATATGTACACGGGTGAAATTTTAATCCTTTTTTTGTATGGGGTGAAGAATTAGGAAGCTACTAAAGCCAGCCATTGAGTACACAAAAAAAACTGGGTTCACTTCATCTCAAAGATTAGTTGCGCCCGACCGAGGGTAACTAATTAATGACCCGAGATTAGTCCGGGAAGAGTTACTGCTCGGCACTGTCATCTCCTCATGCTTGATGTATAAATAGTTATTTTGAATATTTAATATATTAAATAATAGAATTTAATACTTATAGTCATACCCATGACATCTGAAATTTAATAATTAGAGATAAAACTGTAATAAAATCAAAATTATATTATGTTGCACAGGTAGAAGCAGTCAGCTCTGAGAAGGCTGTAAGGGTTAGAGTGAAGGTGTTGGACAACACGACAGCGATATACAGCCAGGACATAGAGATGGCTGCAGGTGAGGGCAGCTTCCTTGTTCCTGCTATTCTCTCCGACAGTCAGGTCCTCACCTTGCAGGTATGTCACTCCGTACAGTTCCAGAGTACGTTCAATAATTAAGTTAGCATTGGCATCACGTTGAATACCTTATTGTAACAGGCAGAACTGGTATCGGTCGGAGGGAAGGAAATCGACAGTCACTACGTCTTGGCCCGAGAGCCTGCCTACAAGTGGAACTCCTCAGCTTCTTGTTACCTTTTGGTCGAAGGTCTTCAAGCATCATTACAGGTCAGGATTATTTTCTATGATTATTGCTAAGTATCGTCAACATTAGGTGATGGACAGCTCAATACCTTAGTATTTATTATTTATTACAAGCCAATTATCTAGTACTAATTATTGCGATATATGAGTACGCTATAAATAGAATAAACTATTTATTTTCTTATCCAATAAGCCGAATTCTTCACTTTTTTCTCTTGCCCTCTGTGTTCCCTCTTTTAGTATGCTGTATCGATGGTCATTCTATTGTAATCCAATTACATTTTAAGAAGTAATTATTTTTATCAATTTAGTATAAGTTTGTTAAATATCATGGTGATGGGATTAACTGTAAATTGAATATATCAAAAAATAAATCAAAAAATGGAGTGGTATGTTTTCTATAGCATTTTTTTTTTTTTTTATTACTTAGAGCCCGCAATAAATTTTGGCTGTCTTCTTCTTCTGTAAAGAAGTACCTTTAACAATTCTGAGGATAACATTCAGTAATTAGGTAAATAAATAAGTCAACTCTAACTAAAATTAAGTCTAGTTATGAATTTATAAATTTCGTACAAAGAGATAAGACACAGCCTGAGAGATTGAAGTCACTTAGCCTGAGTAAATAATCTGCGTCTGGTTGCTTTAGCTTAGCATTTATTTTATATATAAAATTACTATTATTATTTTTAAATTATTAGACTTAAATACTTTCTTGACTTAATATAAAAAAAATATTTAATGCGAGAACAGCGGTAAACTAATCCGCATTATAACGAGTGCATATCGAATCAATGCATAGGAAATAAAAATCAGTATTTGTTTTTAATTCCGAAATACTTTTTAAAAAATTAATACTTCATTGATTAAACAAATTAACATTGAAAACAGATTAAAATAGTGATATGAGATATTAACCCGAGCACATTGATATTATAGTAATATTTTATATCATATTTTTCCTAATGATCAACAAAAGATAATCCTTTCAAAGTATTTCGCTCTTAAAACTTATGTTGTCAATGCAGTGATTCGATATGTACTCGCTATGACTATTATTATACCTCTGTTCTGATCAATTTATTACAACTAATTTCACAAACATTTCCAATGCAAGAATATAATTCCATGGGGACATACGCGTCAATAAATAGATATAATCTAAATTTTCAAGAAGTCAACTGTTAGGAATTATTCTTTTGTTATGATCCAGGATAGTATCTTTTTTTTTCCTTTAATTACTTAGGACTCTGAGACGGTGACATATAAAATACATCAGTTTAAAAAATACGAAATAATAAATTTAAAAAAAAAGAACCGTTTCGACGAAAGATTATATTGCCACAATAAAATATTGCGGAAACAATAACATTGTTCAGAAATCTCGAATATTCTTCTATTAATTTTTTATAATTTAAAAAATATATCAAAATCATGTCTTAATGGTTTTTAAGTAGAGCCTTAATATTACTAATTATTATTAAAATTTTCACTTACGTATTGTTGCTGCCCTGATATAAATATTGTACCAAAAAGGATTTTTCTTTTGAGTAGAGTTTCAGACAAAATAAGCAACAAACAAAATATTATATAAATATTTATATTTTTGATTAGAAAAGTTGTATGTTTTAAAACAGTATTATATAATCTAATCACAAATGCATTTCAATTGCTAGTAAAAAAATTAAAAAAAACAATACCTATTAACTTGCTATACATATATTTAACCGTCCATAATATATTATCACTAAAAATACCTTTAACAAGTGACATTTTTTCACAGAATTTATAAAGATATTGGTACAGTCGAAAAAGTGATGGATTTTTTTTTATGTCAAGATTTTCATTTATATAACCCAAATTTGTATTGGTGCTGTTAGTAGAAAACGATCAATTCGCTTTATCGACAGATATGTTCTTACGACATCAATCACTATTTGTTCTTCTATAAGGCATAAAATTGAGGGTTAGAAGGGATGTGGATTCATTTAATGTTGTAAGCCGTTTGTCAATTATATTGAATGTCGATAATAATGTTCGGATATTTACATAATAAATAAACTGAGAATGTCTGAAGGTTAATAAAGGTTTCATGATATGCGTTTTTGTGATATTAAAATAAAGATCTAGTAATTTAACTGAAAAACAAGACTTTTTTCAATCATACGCGTATAAATTGAGTAAAAAATATTAAACTAATATCGCTTAACATTTATGTTTCTTGTTTGTGTAGAAGACGATTCGAGGAGGTCATGTTTTTAGGCTTCAGCGGGTGAAGAGGACTCAATGTTTAATACCTAGAATATTTAAAATATTTAGTCACATACTGAACTAGTTTTACAATTAAGATTGAAAGCGTACAACACTTCTAAATAAAAAGACTAAACACGAATTCCAAAAAGTTAGCTTAAAATACTTAGCCATTCTACATCGTCAGCAACATAATATTCAGAGTACCCAAAGATGCTGAGGTAAGGGAAATCTGTACGCTATACTTCTTACAATATATTTTAATATATGATATAATAGTAATTTATTGTAAGTAAAAGTAAGAAACCACATGTAAGTAGAATTTTTTTTTAATTCAGGGTTATTTTATTTATTTATTTTCTTTTTGATTTAATTATATAAGAAGTATAAAAAAAAGAAGATCAAAATGATGAAAATTAAGAAATAATATCTTTTATCTCCTAAAAGTTTTGGATTTGAGTCTTTCATGGATTCATAAGTTGGTAAATTTTATATTGCAATAAAGCCCCATGAGAATCGGAATATGGGGTGTTGCAGTTCCAAAACGTCACTTAATAAAGAGTATAGCATCGTAGAA
This sequence comes from Halyomorpha halys, assembly GCF_000696795.3. Lineage (NCBI taxonomy): Eukaryota > Metazoa > Arthropoda > Insecta > Hemiptera > Pentatomidae > Halyomorpha > Halyomorpha halys. The sequence continues at coordinate 76,380 of NW_027106004.1, forward strand.
AATTAAAAAAATGGTCATTCAAAATCAAATTATCTTAATATATATGTATATTATTCAACAGAACAATTCACACATTTAAATGATTTTGCTTAAAGTCCAAAGATAGTTATTTAACCAGCATATTCCACAAAAAAAAAAAAAAAAACTTTTTTCTATTACAGTTATTTTATTATGTAACTCAAGTTATTCTATAATTATTTGATTAACGAAAATTAAATTTACTAGAACAATATTCATTTGAATGAGTTCGCTCAAAGTGTAAATGATTGATATACTACCAGAATATTCCAGGTACACTAAATAAATATATTATTTTCAATTTTAGTTATTTGATTACATGACTATATCTACAATTTCTGTATTTTTTTTATATAGTCATCATTTATGTTACATATTCATAAATAAATAGAAATCGAATAATAATAAACCTAATAGAACAGAAATTATATGATTATAAAATTAAATTAAAAAAGAAGTATTTAGGTATACAGATAAAGACACATAAAAAAAAAAAAAAAAGCTTTACTACAAAAAAATTTATTCAGCACGCAACATAACATAAAACATCCCCCCCCCCTAAATACTATTTTGCTCCCATCAGCCACAAAACTGATATGTTAACTCTCAGTCAACCTCAGTATAACGTTCGGGCGCCAGATTTGGGCGGATCCAGTTGAATTATAAACATATATCCGCCCTACTACAAGGCACATATGATTAATACTTTACTAAGCAATAGCTCCAACTAGTGCCTCGCCCCTCTGAAACTAATTCCATTAAATCTGGCCCGGGCTCAGTTAATACACCGCATTAGCACTAATCACTTGGATCAATTTTTAATATCATCAGAGGTCAGATTCATAATGAATCTAAAAATACACCCATCCTTGAGGCGTTTAATAATTAGTTACTAACTCGTTTATGTCAAGAGTATGATCAGTTTTATACTACTGAACAGACACGTATGAATTATTATTGAGAGGTTCCTTTAACTTTTAATATATTCAGACGACAATTTTGTACCGAAAGCTGCCTTGTCAGAGAGAGAATCAACTAATTTAAATTTTTATAGGGCTACGCTTTTCATAGCTACCCAATTATTAAATATAATGGCATTAACTAGACATCGTTCGTAAAAACCCTAAATGTCGAATGTTACTAGAAAACATGATTTTTATACTTCACATTTTGAAACTCAAGGAACGAAAAGTTTTTATTAGTAAGTATTTATTTTTGTGTTCACTTATGATATATACGTGGTTATATGAAGCATATGGTAATACGAACTATGACGATCGCGGAAAATGTCAGCAGACATTTACGTTTCAAGTTTCAAATCACTAAGTAATACAGTATGTATTATGGCTAATGCCTAATTCTCTATATGCGGCCAGCCTGACTCAAAAACTAAGTTTTACGAAACTGAAATTTTCAATTGAAAAATATTTTTAAAATAGTATTATAAGCCTGGAGGTTTACAGTGACCTCTTTTTTTAAACTGACTTACCAGAAGCGTCACTTCACATATATCATAGATTTTACTCTTTTTTGGCAATTTATCGAAAACGGTTCTTATGATGTTCATTCAATATCAATGCAGTGATTTTTAATATCAGCGAAGTGTTATTCTTATTGAAATAGCCAGATCGGGCTTTCAATTTCAAATTTTCAAAATACCTTCAACCAAAGTACATTAAGTTTTTAATTATTTGAAATAATAAACCTTCTTGCGTTGTGAGTATCAAACAATTTAAAAGAATCCAATGATTCCTCTAAATTTGATAATTGACCATTTTTTTTTCTTTGTTCTTACCCCCTTTATTATAAATAACAATATTAATACATATCTAAGTATATACAAACGTAACTGGTGCCCTTCTAGGTAGCTTGAAAAAATCCCGGATAGGGCCGGGCTCGAACTCATAACCTGTCTTCTAACCCAAAGGTTGAGAGTTCAAGCCCGGCCCTACCTGGGATTTTTTCAAGCAAATAATAATTGACCATAGGGGAATAATGGAAACATATCTCTTTAGGTTAAAATGAAATTTCCGGGAATAAATCGACTAATATTGATGTATAATATAGCGTTAGAAAAGAATACATAACAGGAAAATTAATATTCCATTCATAATGTCTTACTAGGTATTGGAGAATGCCATGACAATATATAAACCGACACGATAAAAGAGCGTTTTCGTCTTTCCATGGTTGTTATGGCTAAAACCTTTTCTGTCAAAAAAAAAAAAATAATAATATGAACTTGATATTTCAGTAACTATTTTGCATATAATTAACTATGTTTTAATACACAAAAATAAAATAACAAGATAACTAATTAAAATGTTTTGAAATATTATAAAACAGACAATTACCTTCCAAAAAAAAAAAAAAGGAATACACTTTTTAGACACTAAATGCCCTGTGATATTGTAAATATTACAAGTTACACAATAATAAAGAATGTGAACATAATGTTTGCAAATTGACAGCTGTACGAGCATTATGGTTTATACTTATCCATACGAATACAATTATTCGCAGTCCAAACCACTAATTATGCATATTTAATTTTGGATATTATATATCCTGTAGGGGGAGACGGTAGCAGCGTGGTAACGCGCCTGTCTATCAAACCAAAGCTTGCGAGTTCGAGTCCCCAGCCCTATCCGGGATTTTTTCAAGCATATAATTATACAGTACTCACTACCAGCCTCCCCCCAGGCATTTGTGAGGTCCGTTAGCCAATGGGTGGCACTTACAAAAATAATAGGCGTGGGAGTGACGAACCCACCCTATAAAAACCACGTTACGAAACGCGCGTTGTATTTCCTAAGTAAGTAAATCGCGTGAGGCCTTGGACCTCCACGGTCTGTCGTGCCAATAATAATAATAATATATCATGTAACAGTATATTTTAGCGATCCTATTTATTTGATTTTTTTATAATATTTTGCACAGCTATTTAATTGTTAAAGTATTTCATATCGACGAAAAAGTGTACAATTACAATCTCTTCACAAGTGGGGTGTACTGAACTACCCAATACAAAAAAAAAGTATCTTTATATCAAGGCGAGTCCCAAAAAGTGTAATGGTTAAACCGATCTGCTTTGGATTCTTCATGTGTTCCAAGTGTCAAGAAAAAATCCAAATAAGATTACCCGTATGCTTAGAAATGTTAAAGAATATTGCATTAGGGATTGACAAAAAATTGAATTGCATGAAAAATAGGGAATCTTGTGCGGTTTTTATTTAATTAAAATTAGTCAAAAAGTGAAAATAATAGATTTGATTATTTATGACTAAAAGATACTTTAGGTCTTTAATAATATATTCTTGAGCCGAATTGGAATAGAATATTTTCATTATAAGATAAATGTATTTTAAAGACATAAGAAATGTATTAGAATTATTAATTTACAAGTTTACAAGGTATTTTCTTATAAAAATATATTTAATTAATATCATTTATTAATTGCACTAAGTTTAGCTAAATCAATACCTAACATTTATCAGAGAACTCTTTTTTGAACAAAGCAAATAAATAATGAAATAGACCAATATTTTTATTTTACACACAACAGTTTTGCATATTTGTAGGACGAAGAAATAAAAATTCACATCAATAAATACAAGAATTGATAATTTCAAATATCAAATGTTTTTACCTATAGTATTTCTAGTGAAAAAGTTCACTAAATAATGTGATTTATCTGTTGTCTATGTTAGTAAGTAATCTCATCAATCTGTTCATCTTGTTGTGAGGATTTCCTTTGTTGATAAACAGCAAAATATATAGGAAAATATGTTGTCGTAGGAACCAAACACCCTTCTATGATGTAAAATATTGATACAGTCCTAAGTAAATATGTCTGCCCTTCTCATGGGATCTTAGGGTCGAATATTATTTCTTGTATAGTTTCAAAGCAGATCCTGTCACCAGAACGATCTGTTCTTGAAAATAAAACGAATACATATCCATGTTGACTAACCGGGTATTTTAAATTAATTATAATGAATTATTAAATATTTTATTTATCAACTTGAGATAGGGAAATAAATTCCCGGTCCTCAATAAGCAGTATTGATATATATATTTTTTTTAAACAGCATACATTTATTTTTAAAACAATAAGTGATTTCATTAATTTATAATGATGCGATCCACAAACTTTCTTTAAACTGTTGGAATTTTCCACTAAGCTAATTATTTTATTAATTGAATAATAATTAAAAATGGGGAAAAAAAATATTGACAGATTATAACTAACAGCCTAAGAGTTTTGGCTTTCAGGACACTAAACATAATATTAATAGTGAGAATAATAGTGAAAGTGAAAACTGAAAAAGTCACTGTGATTGAATAAAGTAACATTTTCTATCGTACTATCAGGATTCGCTTGATAGTTGGTCGAACTACCTACTATTCTGAAAATGATACTCGCCTGTTCTAGTTTATTGGCTTATTTTACACGAGTGAGCTTAATTATGATTAAGTGAGCACTCACATAAGCATGTCTTCATAATGAGCGACGGAAACTTTCAAACGTAATTTATTTTTAAAATTTCGTCTTTACTGTCACGATTCATGGTGATGGATGCTGCCCTCTGCTGCCCCAAATGTGGTTTGTGCATAGTACAAGGACTCAACTTCTACGATATCTTGTCTTTACTACGACATTTTAGGATTTAGTAAGTAGACTTAAGACGTAATAATATTAGTAAATTATTTATTTAATCTGGGACATGTCTCATTATAATAGCAATACAAAAAATGGTAAGAAAGTTCAGAGCCTCAGAGCATCAAATATTAAAACATAGAAAAAAATAAAAATTACATATCATTATCAAGCATCTTATAAACTTCAAACAGAACAAAACAGAAAGTTCAACGGATATTTAATTTGGAGCTTTAAATACTGTGTAGAGGTTAAAAAAAAGTTAAATTTATTAATTAAGTTAAATATATTAAAATATATTTTTTTATTTATTTATTGATATTTACAACTGTATAAAAAATACAACAAGTAAATTTGATCATAATGATATGATACAGCATGTAGAGAAACTACCCAGTAGTAGAACTCTAAAAACAGTTTACAATATCAGGTCACATGGCCATCTTTAAGAAAATAAATTAAAATTAAAATCGACTCATTGGATATAGAATACTATTATATAAAACTAACCTAAAGAGCTCTGATTGGAAAAAAAATAACAAATTACAATAGTAGATTTAAGTGGTGATTACAAGTGACTATTGGTTTTAATTATTATTGATTTAATTACTATTACTATTACAATGGGAGTTACAGAAACAGAAAGATGTGTTGATACTTGCTTTGGTAAATATGTACAAATTGAAAGAAGATAGCTAGGTAGGTGAAAGATGAAGATGTTACAGATGAAATTGAAATAGATTAAGATAGGTAGACTTGAACTGGTAGAACTGGTAGTTGAAAATAGGTGAATAAAAAAAAAAAAAAAAATACACTGCACACTAGGTACGTTAAGAACACCGTTGGGCCGCAGCGAAACTCAGGTATTATGCGCAAGTCTATGGTTCTGAGGTCTGCGGGCGGTGCCGGTTCGAATCGGGATTAAGTGGCGGTCACACAAAATGAAAAACTTGACTCCCAACCATAGTTAGACAGGGTTGGTCACCTGTAGATAACTAGGCGAACATCACTTACGACGTGGATTGCCTTATAAAAAATAGGAATTATCTCTGCTAACAATAACTTAATTAAAGATTTATATACAATTGAAATACATTTGTAGAAATTTAATGGTGCATGATTTAAGGTGGTAAGAAATAAAATAAATGGGAAAATGAAGGTAATTAAGAAGAGGAAGGTGAGTTTGGAATTTATCAAATAAATTTTCCAGATCAAGACAATGGAGCAAAAGTGGCCTGAACAAGTATTGTAATTAAATTAAATTAGAACTGAGAGGGTAGAACATAATGGAATAAGCGGGATTTGAATATGGGAAGGGTGCTGGAGATTCGGATGGAAGTAGAAATGTAATTCCATAGGGAAGAGGTTGGTGTTGCAGAAAGGTCTAAACACCGGGAACGGGTATGAACAGAGTATTTGAATTTAAGGAGATCTGAGATGTATCATGGACGATGGGAATGGATAACTTGATAAAGGATTGATGAAAGGAAATATGCTAGATGGTTAAAGGCACTTCAACTTCACATTAAAATGAAGACATCTCAGGAGATCGCGAATATGAAATGCAGAAGGCAATAGTTGTTTTAGGTTTTCTTCCAGATCCCCAGTGACACCCCCATATACTGCACTGCAGTAGTCAAAGTGGGGGAATATTAAGGAAGTGACTAGGAGTCTATAAGTTACAAATGGAAATAGGCGATGAAGATAATGGAATCACATTAAGGTTGAAAAGCCAAGACGGGAGATTGATAACCCACTTTTCAAAAATAATCTACATAAATAGCATTATTTTCACTATGTATACGTACATAGTATTTATACATACATATTCAAATCATTTACTAGGAAATCGTAATGGGTTAAAATTACTGGTTATTATAATTTCAAATATTTTTTATAATATTCCACCCTTATAGTTCTTAATAGCGATGATTATTTTACTGGTATATGCTTTCCTCATTATCGAATTGACCAAAACCTGGTAAAACAAGATGTAAAACAGTTGACAAAGGTCGAACTAAGGCAATGAAGCTGACACGTAGGGTATCGGGGAGCCGTGTAAGTGGGATGGTGGCGGTTGGAAAGGGCCTGATTAGGCACTAACAGCAAGCGGCTGCTACGTCGGCAACTTTGGACACAGGCCAATTTGTCCCACAACTTTCATTCTCTCGTGCTAGGTTTTAGTCCAGCACCGGCAGGCTTTCTTCTTCTTAGTATGAAAAAAAAATTAGTGATGTACTTGCGTTGAAGGATCTTAAGCAATATAAAAAAAAATATTTTTTATTTATCGTTCTTTTGAAATAAGTATTTTATTTTTTTCACTGTCTAATGAATATTCCAACAACACAATTCAAAATAAAAACAAAAATTTTTATTTATATTTTTTCTTACATATTCCCTTATATCCCTAAAAAACATCATTCTATCTTTTCTGTTAGTGATTTTATGGTCAATAATTAGGTGAATTGAAATACTCGTTTTATACTATATTTATTTATTTTCTGACATAATAAGATAGTTGTTAAACATTTTCGGTACATGCTTGTTGTTAATTTAAAAGGCAATATTGATTTATATGTTTTATTCGTACCTCATGTTAAAATTGCAGAGAAACTGTTGCGTTACTTCCGCAAATAGTTTATTAATCTTAAATCCTTTGTTGAATCATTAAACTCCTGTTACAGCGATGAATTGTAATAATTATAGTGAAGTGCATCGCTACAGAGCTGGAACCAGACTGACAACAAAGAACATTGTGCAAACCTGCACGGACCTGTCGAGTCCAAAGTACAAAGTTGTGGGCTATGAAGAAATAAAATGTATTATTGAAATATATTTTATTTTACGATTTATTAAAAAAATATCCGATTATTTTTACTTACTTTTTTAACAGATGAATTGGTACTCTCTTTTCATTAGTTAATGAATTTCCTCAGCCTTTAGATTTAATAATTAAGTTTTATTTAAGATTTTATATTTTAAAATTCTATCAATTCCATGTAATTACATTGTTTTAAATCTAGTTAATTAACTTTAACAGTTTATTTTTTATTTTAAACAGGACAAATAGTTATTTTGAAGACATTATATGCCTAGGTTATTAAATCAAAAAGTTTCTGATCAAAATTCTTGAGCAAAGATTGAATTTATGTTGTATAGGTTATGTAATATAATTTGTAAAATTTTTCATAATCTACAACTTATATTCCTGATATTTATGTTTCTTTTAAATTAGCCTCTCTTTATCTTATTCCTTTTTATAGTAAAATAGAGAAAATCGAATGTAATTGTGAAAAAAAATCAAAAGAATAAAACATAATATATATACTTGTAATTATATACATATACATATACCAATTAGTATTGTTTGACTTCTCAGTATCTTTAATTAATTGATCAATATATTTAACTTTAATTGTTATAAAAAATTTATAAATCAAACAGTTCTTTATAATTATGAGTTGAAACTGATGACTCTGCCAAACACAGTTGAAAGGAATCAAAAATTGCATTTGTTCTAGAAGTTACATAAAATTCATTTTTGAGTTATCTCTAGTAAAAAATATATTGCGCATTACATTGATAATAAAAAGTAAAACTTGAAGCCCTGAAGTTTAATTTATTTGAGAAACCTTTTCGCTCTTTTTTCATTCACCCTTGAAACTACCTACAACACAAAAAAAAAACCTCTTTGCACATTATTTAAAGTTATGTAAACATGAATCTAAAATATTATCTGTAATAGAACTCTTTAAGTATAAGAGTTCTCGAAATATAGTTTTTCAAAAAGCAACAGTGTTTTCAAATAATAAAAATCAAATTTTGTTATTTGAAAACAATATTAAAAAAACAACAACAAATAAATACAAACTGAATCTTCTTAACCTACTTCTATAATATTATAGATTATAAATCTATAAAGATAATATTATATACTATAAATGTTAGCAAACACAATATAGCACATTCAGCTTCAATTTGAGTCCTAAAGGTGTCTGTACGTTTAATAGTTTCTGAGATATTTTTTATATAATAAAAATTTCCGAACAATAAATAAATATTTTGGGAATTTCTTTTGTGCAATGTCATGGAAACTGCTACTCCTCGATGAAGAACTATTAGGCATCTGTACGTCATTCGTTGGAGTAGTAGTTTCCATGGTATTTGTCAAAATAATTAGGGACTTACCTCCTAGTATCGGACGTAACATAAATCTTTTTTCCTTTTTATTTTTTTTTATAATATTTTTATTGAAATTTGTACATTACAACTATATATTACATCATATATTCAATATATTTGAACTCAGCTATAATGGAGTGATACAGGTGTGTAGAGAACTACTCATTGGTAGCATTATAATGAAGTTTTTACATTAGCAGGTCTCGTGGCCATTTTCTTTTCAGGCGCCACGGAGGATTGTCAGGAATGGAAGAGGAGGCAAGGTTAGAAACTAGCGAGTTGGTTTGTGTGGTCAGAGAGTTTATAATGGAAGGAATCATATCTGGTTCGAGCTAGGTCGGTAAAATATAGAACAATAGGTTATTTCTGAAGGTCTTTATGAATGATTTAATTTGTGACAATGTAAGGAGCATTGAGGATTTTCGATTGTAGGGATTGGATTCGAGAGGAATTTGATGGATTGGTGGAGCCCCAAAGCTCAACTCCCTATGTTCAGCTTATACGCCTTATTCTTGTCATCTAGATCAGTCTTTTGTAATGCATTAGAAGTTTAGATCTTGTAACTGCTGCAATAGTCGAAACCGATGTGCAGTTTCCTTTCTTTCCAGTCTTGTGTGTGGATAAAACTAAAAAAAAAAAATAGAGTATTCTGTATTCATGTAATATTTAAGTTACAAGGCGAATAATTCTCTTCGAAGACAAATTTTAAGTATCGGACTAGTTTAAACAAAAATAATCTTTGTCTGGTAAAACCGTTTTGTATATTAGTTCCATGGAAATAATTAATCAACATTTGACGACTAGAACTCGATTTCAATATTGCTGTTGATCTGTGTAATAAATTTCGTAATGAGATCATTCAATAAACTCAACTGTTGTAAAAAAAATCATATAATCATGCTTATCTTCTTTAGATGTATAAATTACTTAAAGATATAGATTACAAAATAATTCTGTCATATGTTTTCTTGAAATTTTTTTTCTAAATCGGTTTTAAGTTTTTTTCCTGGATTTCTAAATCCAATTCTGTGATATTTTCTTAATAAATCCGTTCAATCAAATATAACACCATTTCATTATCATATTTTGGTGTCGAACTAGGAGTACATGTTATGAGATCAATAAATATCAGAAAAGAAAAATTACTTATACATCATACTAAATACCAACTTTTTACATCGGTAACAAAATTTTGAAATCTGGATATAAATTAAAGAAGTGATTTTTAATCTGCCTACAATCGAGGCTTGTTTCAATTAAAATTATATACCTTTGAAAAATGAAGGCAGAGACCTTAGAGAGAAGAAACCACAGACTATTTACTGTCCCAGTAAAACTGAGAAGTGTGCAGTAACTTTCTCCGTAATCTTATCTCAGATCCATTGAATTTTCCGTTAGTGGGAAAGATAAACTACAACTTTTGCTCAGTAAATTGTTTTAAGTGCATCTTATATCTTAAAAACGGCCTCGATTTAACAAAATTATATTCTTCACTATACATAGATCTTTTTCTAATAAAATTTGAAAATATTTTGAAGAATTAAAGTCTAAGAATTTCAAGCCGAATTCCATCAGAGGTATGGAAATAAGTGCGTTCTTCGTTTCAAGTTTACCTCAATTATCTTTTAAATAAGTTTTTGTGATGATTTTCAAGACAGAACTTTTACAATTTTGGACAGATTTTTGATTAATTCGTAGTTAATCCATAATCCGATTTACCATTGATTAATTAATTTTCAATAAAGTCTATTGAGGGAGGTTTAGGTTATTTCTGAGGCCATAATTGGTCATTTTCAGCTTCGGATGTGATAAACATTATTAAATGAATATTTTGTAAAAATTTATCAAACTGCTTGATGGACTATATTCGACTTCTTAATGGTGTTTCATTGTAACCAGTGTACACAGCTTCTTACACCCACAACCGGTTTCCAAGGAACCACCGGGTTCATTATTCAGATAAGCACTCTTACTGGTCATAGGTTTAGGTAAAAAAAAGGTTAAAAAATTTAAAGTCAGGACAGTACTGGGGTAACCTTCTCTTCTACAGGTTGTTGTAGACAATACGCCTTGAAACGTCAAAACGGTTGTTGGATAATGTGAATCAGTTATTACATTATGTCATAAAAACAAAAAAAAGAATCTACATTCAAGGACAAAATCTCTTCGTGAGAGACTTTTATATTGCAACAAGGGTTTATCTTTTGCTTAATATAAGAACAACAAAATTTTTAACTATTTTTAAAATTACAGAATCCATATTGCTATAATTGTCAAAATCATGGTAACGCGATCTTTTTATTTAAATTATATACTTCATCAATCTGCGCTCAAGAAAATGGATATAGTTCAGCTATTTTTTGTTTTACTCATTATCAAGCTGACATATATACCCTCTAACATAATTTTTTTTTTTTTTTTTTTTTTTAATTAGATTTATTTATTGATAGATATTACAATCTGCCACA